>NW_026110915.1:0-57599 GCF_024679095.1 Eriocheir sinensis | reverse complement strand
GAATAAAATGGGCAGGCGGCCGCGAAGACCAAACTCAAACAAACGAAGTAAGGATGCCATGACACCAAACAGTGCGTCGTATGCCTCTAAAATCGAAGAATACCAATACTATGATGCCCATTTGCGAACGCTTGGCATACGGAGGACCTGAAGACAAAAGGCATCCGATGTTGATCGTGCAGATGCAAGACGTCGAGATATGGAACGATAGTTAATGGGCTAAGAAGAAGGATGGAAGGACGATGACAACACCCTTACGAGGGATATCACCGGAGATCCAAATCAAATTAAAAAGTTCGAGTGCAAAAAACGTAAAAGCCCCATCAGTCATGTGGCAAGAAGGAACAGGATATCATCCAGGCGGGACGAATCATGGCATTGGGATAAGGGCCAGTGCAACTCAGAAGGGGAAAAGGGGATTTATAAGACTAAGGGAAGCAAAGCGACCTCACAGATTCACATGACGCCGGATGTTGTGCTCTAGGCAGTAGGATCTCTTCTAGAAAACACTAGCGAAGTGTTGTGCAAACACAACAGTCACTATTTCCAGATCCGTAACCTTCTTCTCCCCAGCATGGGACAGGGGACTGGTGAGGGGTGTTGAAACTTCCTGATTCATGAACTCTGTTAAAAGCTTCAGGGAGGGAAGTGCGAATATGATGGAGGAGTATATAAGTCTTCCAAGAATCTCGCTGAGCCTGCTTGAAGTGCGAGGCGCGCGAGCGCGCGCTTGTCTAAAGGCCTCCAAGCAGTGATTGTTCCACGATGTCGTTGGAGACGAGAATGCAGCACGCTTTTGCCAGATAGCAGCAGCATAATCCGTATTCCACCAGAACGGGACGCTGAGGGAAAAACAGCCAGAGGTCCTAGGAACAGACAGCGGGCAGCAGAGCAGCACGTCAGTGAAGTAGCTGGTGTTTCTTCTGAGTTCCCAATCTCAGTCACTGAAAGCGCGGGGGTGCTGATTTTTGAAGAGCTTCCAGTCCGCCTTTTATCTAAACGCTACCAGGGAGGACGGACCAGTTCAGAGTCGGTACCCACTAAAAATTCGAAGTGGTCACTACCATGGTGGTCCGGTGGAACTTTTTCAATTAAAATCGAGGAGAGGTCAGAGAGAGAGAGAGAGAGAGAGAGAATCAATGGCCGTAAAGTGCCGAAGTTGGGCTATGGAAGTGGCCTACGTCTCCTGAGTTTAAAATTCCCAACCCCGCATCGTAAATAAAAGAGGCTATTAAATCACCATGGTGGTTAAAAGTCATCCTTAATAAATAATGCCTACTATTAAAATCACCTAACAAGGAAATGGATAAGTGAGTTAAAAGGTTGTCGAGATGATTTAGTATTGATAGGATCATTGGGGTAAGGATAGAGGCTGCAGGCAGTGAATAATATCTATTAATAAAAGTCTAGAGTAGCCACAGCCTGCAGCGGAGTGTTAAGCTGCAGGTGAATATAGGGAATGTCTGACCGTGTAAAATAGCAGTGCTACCACGGTGAAAGCGCTTGGTTGGGAATCCTGAGGTCGAAATCACAAATGCGCGATATCCAAAAGGGCTAAATGATTAAGGTCTCCGAGCAATGTCTCTTGGAGACAAATGCCAACCAGGAGAAAACCTAGAGCACCAGAACTTCACAACTTTGACGGGAAACGGGGCGCGGGGCCGATTCGCAGGGGGCCGATTTTCAAAATTTAAAATTTGAAATATTTTCAAAACCAAAGCAGCTAACGACCTGAAACTAGAAACAAACGGCACCTCCCGCCAAGAGCATATATGAGGTCTCCAAAGCGAGAGCAGCGGTATCAAAAAATTCAAAGTCGTTCCCCTAATAAAATCCTGATTAATTGTTTTTATATAAGTATAACAAAACTTAAAAAAGGCTAGGTAAACTCCTCAGATTTTACGCTAGATGCACTAAACATCACCAAAATGCAGAGATAATCACTATATATTTTCAGAATCGGTTGCCTTATTATTTAGCATATCTTATAAGTTTTTGCCCGAAATAGCTACTTATTTTTTTTTTTTATTTAGTGCAATTTTTTACGTAAGTTTTTAACATCTAATAAATCACTTAATTTTCACATTAGAAACTTAATACTTGGAGGAAAGCATGCAGAAACATCTTAATCTTTACTAACAAAAGCAAAATATTCATTCGTTTTCTATATACAATCACAACTTATTTTGGTTGAATTCGATGTCTCACCCCTATTGCCCGCAGCACGTCTTGCCGGCTATCTGGCCCTCGTCCCTGAAATAATCATCACTTTAGCCTTTTGGCCTATGCGACTTGTAAACGGGCCCCGGTCAGTTTCCTGGACTTGGTGGCTACACGTCCCTCGTTCCTCGCCGTCTCCCTTCACTGCCCACTCCTCGATACTGCTCTCTTCCCCTGCCGGTCGGCTTGCTTCAAGGCCTTGTTCTTCCTCGCTTCTGAGGTCACCGTCCTTGGAGAAATTAGCTTTCAGAAACAGTTGAAGAGGGACCTGCTGATGTGCGGCAAGATGGTGTTGGCCAGGTTGTGCCCCTCCTGGCACCTGTACCCCTGCAAGGTCGGGTCTGAGGCCGCCAGAAGGAACTCCAGTGGAGGTGCCTGAACTCAGTCCCTCGTGGCGCATGGCAAGGGAGAGGAACCTCAACCTGCGCTCCTTCTTGTCCTCCCTGCACGTATCAGGGAGTCCCACAGCTGACATCCTGAAGGACGCCAAAATGTGGGCCATTGGGAGAGATGGCTGCTTCCAGACCGCTCCGGCCCGTCTCCAGTTCTCCCCTGTCGACCAGCTCGACCAGGCGTCGAACATCACAGAGGGCGGGTCGCCCCTCTCAAGCTCCACGGTAATCTTCATCTCCTCCTGCTGGGCAAGCTCCTGCTTGCAGCACTCAGCCACAGGAGGAGTTGGCCTGGACCTTCCTGGCCAGGTAGCTGGCACGTAGTTGCCGACCGCGGCGAGGAGCAACCGTCCGTCCGGCGGGTCCGGCTGGTCGTCGGCCAGCTCCCCGGCAACCGCTCGGGCCAAGATCACCTCGTCGTCCTCCTTACCTCCTCTGCTCCGGAAGCCCGGTCCAGGTCGGCCTGCACGTCCCCGGGGAAGAACCCGACGAGCTTCAGCAAATGCAGGCGCTGGGCCAACCTGTTGCTCACCATGAAGTTCTGCACGCTCGTCCAGTAGTTGCTGCGCTGCACATGGTGCGGCGCTTGCCGAAAGAGTGCTCAGTCGGGTCAGAGTTGGCCTTCCCCATGCACACATACTCGACCCCAGACGTAGTGAACAGCCCCTCACTACCACACTGCACTGAACACACCACTGCACTGCGGCACACAACACTGAGTCACTGCACTGATGGCGTAGTACGGCTCCTCCACAGTTTACTCCACGAAGAGAGAGGGTCGCGGCGTCCCTCATATCTTGTGTCTCCTCCGTCACTTCCACTCGATCCACTGCCTTCTCAGGCGTCTTCTTGTATCGTCCTCTGGATCCTTGCAGTTGTGGGGAAGCGTACAGAGACGATGAATAACTGTAGGTCCTTTACTTGGAGAGTAAACAGAGGCAGGACAGCGATAATCCTTTACAGAGGGAAGTGCCCAGCTGACTGCGATGCCCTAAGGCGAGTTAGGGCGACGCGAACTGAGCTGAGTTGCCATGTAGGCACTAACTAAACGTGCACATTCTTGTTTCCTTTAATACGTAAAACTGTGGACTTCACTATCCTACAGTTATCATTCATTTTACGTAAAGATTTCAACCTAAAGTTACGCAAATTTGCCATTTTTTACACAACGTTTTCAAAGTGCACGCATGGTGCTATTTTATATAAGTTACCTTGAATCCTCGACCAAATCACTCTAGAGACACTCCTGCCTGCTTGTATGATGCACTAAAACTTGAAGATTTCGTCCTGTTTCCACTTAAATTCGGAGTAAGAACGCAGAGTGTGTTTGAGTTGTCGCAGTGAAAGTCGCCATAACAATCGGCCCTTTCCACGAAGCCAGCGCGCCAAGACTGAAGAGATTTCCCGTCAACTAGTTGTGAAGTCTATGCCTAGAGATTAAGACACGGAGTTCCTCCCAGCAGGAGCGTAAACCTCTACAGTTCCATTGTTGAGGGAATCCCAGAGAGGGACTTACTCTCATCGGCGAGAGTCTGACCAGGTAATTTTATAAGACGATTTTTACACAAGGCTCTGGAGACGTTACCAATAAAGAAGCTGTTCTCGAACCGAAAAAAGCCGGGTCAGAGGTACCTCAGCCTTCGGACGGGAAATGAACTTGGGCCTTTGTTATGACTGTTTTGTGATAGTCTGGCTACCAGAATCAGGTGTCAAGTCAGTGTTAAGTGTATCACACGAACGGTCAGGGGCGACTGAAACTTCAGACTCTTGAGACATCTGAGTAGTAACCAATGTACGGGCGTGGGGGTAGCCTCAGCGGGGGGGACTGGAAGTGGGGGTTGGGGGGGTCAGCGGGGGGGTTACGGAAGAGGGGTATCTGACCTCCCCTTAACTCCCCTCCATCTCTTTTTTACCTTTTTTCACCAACCCCCCATTCCCCCCACCCTCTCGGACTAGCGTACGGAAGCGGTAGGGTAACGGGCGTAGGGGGGCCCCGCCGGGAGGGGGGGGGGTGACGGGAGTAGGGGTGCCCAGCAGGGAGGGGGGTGACGGGAGAAGGGGTACTTGAAGGGTTAAGATAAGATCTTGGGCTCGAATGACCACGAGATTATAATCACGGAAAAGGTTAAAGACATTAGAGTTAATGACCAGGCTCGAATATGAATTCTATTTCCTCTCATGCAAGTCCGGAAAATAAAATAAAAATCGCCATTGAACGTAAGACTCGATAAATTATTTAAGTTTTTGCTGATGTATTATCATTATCTTCTTATTTCTCATTTCAACTTGTTTCTTCTTATTTCTTTTCCTCAACTTCCATATATTTTTTTTTACTCCGGTTATTTGAAAGGGTGCCATCTAACCCTAAACACTGCAGCACCAAGTCTTTTTTTCTGATTTGCATTAATTAATGTCTTTATATCTCATTTCTTAACTTCTTTCTTCTTATTTCTTTTCTCAACTTGCATTTCTTTATATTTCTGCCTGCTCTTCAATGTCATATGACCTTAGACGTTACCGTATCGAGTTTACTCTTTTCCGTGAAAAAGGGACTGCATGTGGTGTGTGTGTGTGTTCCATTCCCTCTGATTCTTGGAGAAATCTGCGGCTAGGCTCGAAATTTTGTGGGCCAACTTTTTAGCCGAATATATGCTCCGGAAGCGGAATTTAGTGAGGATTCTAATGGTATCTTCAAATTCCTCATACGTCTATTAGTTCCTTCGAGTTACAATCGATAAAACTGAATGTTATTCTGCTCGTCAGTGAGTAGCCTAACAAATAAAAATCACTTTCAAAGTGCTCCTCATCTACGTTCCCTTAGAAAGATTGCCATATATGTTTCTGATTAAGAAACTTATCCCAACTAACTGCAAATTTGACGCACTTTCATCGAAAACTTAATTTTTAATCATTTTTATTTACTTTTATGGCGCTTTTCGTCATCGTCCGCCAGAACTCTTTTACCCTTGATGACATGAAATGCGTCATCGTGCGCGAGAGGGTTAAATAAGTCGATTTATCTGCTCAAATTCACTGTCTGGGCAGACAAATATTCCGAAAGAGAAGGCAACCAGTTTGTAGATATATATAAATATGCTGTATATTCAATAGTCTTTATGGATATCTTCTGTTGATTTGGGTATAAATATCTCTTGAATCCCTTTAGTTTCCTGCCTCAACTCTCCCTTCCATCATACCTTTCTCCTCCCTCTTCTCTCTCCCCCTCCCTCCTCCCTCCCCCTTCCCTCTCCTTCCTCGTGTTATTAAATGCGTCAGATTTATCTTCAAATTCACTGTCTGGGCAGACAACAGATATTCGAAACAGAAGGCAAACCAGTTTCTCTCTCTCTCTCTCTCTCTCTGTATATATATATATATATATATATATATATATATATATATATATATTATCGTCCTTATGGATATCTTGGTGTTGTTTTGGGTGTAAATACTCCTGAATCCCTACAGTTTCGCTCAGGCTTATTGCTTGGAGAGCCTCCCAGGTGAACGCGCGTATTCCAATGGTGAACTCCAGGAAAAGGAACTCTTTACACGTTCTATACTCCCAACATAACGAACCCTATGAACCCTACACGTATTCCTGACCGTCTTGGAGATCGGCCCAACATTCTAGACCCTTCCTTACTCCTCAAACCCTTCTGCTTATTCTGTCAAACTGTGTTCTTCCGTTGGGCTCCTCCGATCACAATCTTATTTCTGCATCCTGTCCTCATCGCTCCTAACACACCCTCTGACCCACCGAAGAGAAGCGATGCTTGGTATTTGCTTCAGCTCGGTGGGACGACCTGAGGATGCCTTACTTTTCCGATTTCCCGTGGAAATTGATGCATAAGCTTCCAGGATAGAGACCCTCTGTGTGTGCTCAGCGCATCACAGAGGTGATGGAATGTCTCTGGAATGGAGCATACATTCCTCGTTCTTCTCTACTCCTCACGCTAAAAGCCTTGGTTTAATCACGCTTGTTCTCGTGCTGTCAATCAACAACAACACGATAGAGAGGTAGTCACAAAAGGTACCAAAGAGAGCCTTCAAATCCATCTAATGCTAATTATGAACTTTTACATTTCTGCCCGAAATCGTGCCAAATCTATTCTCCGACTAACTAAAATTCTTTTCATTAATAGAAAATGCCAAAACCTTGCTTTCTCTAACTCTTCCTGTGACTTCTGGCATCTAGCCAAAACATCTCTCCAACTTCACTTCTTCATCTTTCCTCCACTCCTCAGTCCTGACGGCAACACTGCCGTCTCCATCTATCTCTAAGGCTGAACTCTTCTCTCAAACTTTTCTAAAACTCCACTCTGGACGATTCTGGGCATATTCCTCCTACTCATCCCCTCTGACCTTTATGCCTGTTATAAAGATTCTTCAAAATGATGTTTTCTATGCCCTCTCTGGCCTCAATCCTCAGAAGGCTTATGGACCTGATGGAGTGCCTCCTATTGTCCTTAAAAACTGTGCCTCCGTGCTGTCACCCTGCCTGGTCAAACTCTTTCGCCTCTGCCTGTCAACATCTACCTTTCCTTCTTGCTGGAAGTATGCCTCATACAGCCCAGCCAAGAAGGGTGTGTACCAAGAAGGGACTGCTAAGAGGTATTACCAATCCCTCAAACTACCGTCCTATTGCTTTACTTTCTTGTCTATCTAAAGCTTTTGAATCAATCCTTAACCGTAAGATTCAAAAGCACCTTTCCACTTCTGACCTTCTATCTGATCGCCAGTATGGGTTCCGCAAGGGGCGTTCTACTGTGAATCTCCTAGCCTTCTTAACTGACTCTTGGTCATCCTCTCTTAGCCGTTTCGGTGGAACTTTTGCTATTGCGCTGGACATATCAAAAGCTTTTGATAGGGTCTGGCACAAATCTGTGCTTAAACTACCCTCCTACGGTTTCTATCCTTCTCTCTGTACCTTTATCTCCAGTTTCCTTTCTGACCGTTCTATTTCTGCCGTGGTAGACGGTCACTGTTCTTCCCTAAATCTATTAACAGTGGTGTCCACAGGGTTCTGTCCCATCTCCCACTCTTTTCTGTTGTTCATTGATGATCTTCTTTCCAAAACGAACTGTCCTATCCATTCTACGCCGATGATTCCACTCTGCATTATTCAACTTCTTTTAATAGAAGACCCACCCACAGGAACTTAACGACTCAAGGCTGGAGGCTGCAGAACGCTTAGCCTCAGACCTTACTATTATTTCCGATTGAGCAAGAAGAACCTGGTGTCCTTCAACGCCTCAAAAACACAGCGAAGTTTCTCCACCTATCCACTGACACAATGTTCCAAACAACTATCCCCATTCTTTGACAACACCCAGCTATCACCTTCCTCCCTGCTAACACTAAACATCCTCGGTCTATCCTTAACTCAAAATCTCAACTGGAAACTTCATATCTCATCTCTTACTAAATCAGCTTCCTCGAGGCTGGGCGTTCTGTACCGTCTCCGCCAGTTCTTCTCCCCTGCAGTTGCTGTCCATACAGGGCCTTGTCCGCCCTCGTATGGAGTATGCATCTCATGTGGGGGCTCCACTCAGCTCTTCTGGACAGAGTGGAGGCAAAGGCACTGTCTCATCAGCTCTCCTCCTCATACTGATAGTCTTCTACCTCTTAAATTCCGCCGCAATGTTGCCTCTCTTCTATCTTCTGTGCAGGTATCGATATTTCCACGCTGACTGCTCTTCTGAACTTGCTAACTGCATGCCTCCCCCTCCCTCCCCGCCAACCTCGACTTTCTACTCATGCTCATCCCTATACTGTCCAAACCCCTTATAAAGAGTTAACCAGCATCTTCACTCTTTCATCCCTCACGCTGGTAAACTCTGGAACAATCTTCCTTCATCTGTATTTCCTCCTGCCTACGACTTGAACTCTTTCAACAGGAGGGTATCAGGACACCTCTCCTCCCGAAACTGACCTATCTTTCGGCCACCTCTTTGGATTCTTTTTTAGAGCAGCGAGTAGCGGGCTTTTTTTTATTAATGTTTACTTTTTTGTGCCCTTGAGCTGTCTCCTTTGCTGTAAAAAAAGAAAAAAAAAAGCTCTCAGCTACTTCTGATCTTACTCTCTAACGCCTTTGCAGCTGCTTTCTTAAACCCTCGAAGCCCGCCTTCCTGGAAGTCAGGTATTAAGTGTTGTTTCTGCTGACTCTATCGTCCCATTTAATATTAAATTTAATTTCTTTATGATCACTGTTGCCCAATGAACCCCAAACCTCAATGTTGCTTATTATGTCCTCTTTATTAGTTAACAACAAATCCAAAATATACTCAGCCACCGCCTCACCATAGAAGCTTTTCTTTTAGGCTTACAGGATATATATGTTGTGTCAGCTTTGCCTTGAGCTTGTTAGTGAATAAGTTCATAAATTAACCAGGCTAGAATTCCGAGCGTGAATTTGTGATCTTAGCTTCAAGTAAATTAGCTTAATGTTTATGTAAGACTGATAAACTTAGCATGTATTATTGACAACTAAAGTATTACGTTTCCAAAATGAATACTGGCTCCAGTCATACTTATTGACATCATAAAGTCATTATGGTGGCATGAGTCAGCTCAGCACTCGCTATGTGAGTTATCTTGAAGTTTTTTTCACTAAGAAAAGTAATCATTAACGCATTCACAATTATTTTGATGAAGAGGCGATGGCTGCATGGTCAGCAAGAGGGAGTGGTACAGTTCGAAGATCTAGGTTCGAGTCCCACTCGAAGGACGTTGACAATATTCAACAATCGCCGATTTGCGGAAGATTGGCCACATGCGCTCCAGGATCTTTAGTCAACCCTAATTTTAGTGACTTCGTTCGTTCAAGCGGAGCACCGGGGGGCAGTATGACCAAGCAAGAATCATATAACATGACAGCCACTATAAATAAAATCGCCTGCGCCCACTAGCGAGCTGGGGTCGCCAAGAGGACCTTCAACAGAGCCTATCGGCGCAATGGCTAACGACACCTGAATTTCCATTCGAATTCATAGGTTTTTCATTGTATTATATTCGGATTCGGAGATATCTGAGGTACTGCATTCGAATACTTGACTTTGTATTCACTCCATTCCAGAAATTTCTGTGATATGCGGGAATAACTGTTTGGTCTTCTTCCTGCTGTTCGGCACTTGCTGGTCGAGTGCTGCAGACTGGGGTACCTGTGGGGGGTGGTTCTGTGCCTCCCTCGGTGCCGGTGTGGTTGGGATGTTCTTTCCTCCCTGATGCCGGGGAGAAGTTGGCCTCCCGGGAGATGGATGTCATCGGGGAACCTGCAGAGGTTGGTGTCTTGCATCTCTTTGTAGGCCCAAGTTGCTCACGGTGTTACTTTCGTATTATTTTATAATTTTATTATGCACCTATAACTTAAACAAAATTACTATGTGGTGCCAAAATGCCCACTGTGTGTTGTGGGGACATATGCTGATACAGTAACACGCCACAAATCAATGAACTTCATTGAAAAATTAGTGATTCCTTAGGTAAGCGTAAATATTGCACGGACATTTAAATCGGTACTGCAACTAAAAAAAAATTTCATGTCTCACTTGAATGCTTCCAGTTCTTCACCAATTGCTTTCTCCTTCCAGATTGTAGTCATATAGAAAGGCCGTGTTCGCACCTGTGTTGAGTATGCATGTCATTACCCTGGGAGGGGATCCACATTTTACGGAGAGTCTAAATCCCATAGCCCCATCAGCATATTGACTCATACTTATTATTATATTCTACCGTATTGCTGTACCTTCAATCTTTTAGCGATATCTTAAGGCTTACTATTCTGAACTTCACTAACTTGCATGATCCATCTATTCCGCGACCGTGCTGCACAAAACTTTCTACGCAAACCACTAGTCTGTCCAAATTATTAAAGCAAGAGTTAACCAGTGTATGCATCCTTTTCACTGGTAAACCATGAAGCAGGCCTACCTTCTTCTCGTTATATCCTCCGCCCTAAGACTTAAGCTCAGTCTGTGGTGCAGTGGTTAGCGTGTCTAGATACACATTAGCGGACCGGAGTTATAATCCCGGCCCGTAATCGGCGCGCACCCACTCATCTGTTCATCCTTCTCGGGGTGGTCGATAAGTGAGTAATAAACCTGGGGACGGTAAACTGTGGTAATTCGATGTCAAGCACTGGCCCTCGGTGTCCCGAGGTAGATGGGTTCTGCCACCGTTCGTTCAAAGGCCAGTGCGACGAGATGAGCACCGATGCCACGGTGCAGCTAAAGTGGTATGGTCCAAGCTTACCTACCTACGCCTATATAAGTCAAGACGGGCATCAAGGCACCTCTGCAATCGACAATGTACCCTCTCTTTGGCCATCCTGTTGTTTTCGTTTTCTGAGAGTGCACTGTAATCAGCTTTTTTATGTTTATGATGTCTGATCTCTTGTTAAGAGCAGGCAGGCTTAAGAGAGACCATTGCTGGCCATAATTACAACCCACCTATGTCGCAAACGGCAGTGTCAGTCGTCGTTACTTGGTACGCTAGCACTTGAGATGTTCAGCACGGCGCTCCAACAGCTCCGCAGCTAAGCGGCGGTATGACAACTGACTTACTGACCATGCTGAAAGTGTCAATCGTCCGTGGAATTACATCACAGCAATCGGTTCCTAAATTGGGACCCCGATTCTGAGGTGTGTAGAAGCTTTCAGAATGATTGCAGGAATCGATTCTGGCAAAATATTCTGACCAGGCCAGCAGAGCCCCCTTTTCCTCTTCGCTGAGCAAGGTGGAAGAGTTTCGAAGTGTGTGGAGATCCAGACTTCTAGACCGTTAATCGACGAAAGAGGTCGGAAAAAAGCTCCTTTCCAGGAGTGGAGTACTGGCTGGCGATCACTAGTTCGGCAAGTGATCAGGCCGCGAGAGTACACATATAAAAGCATACATAATATCTAAGAAGAGAAGAAAAAATGTGCAAATTGAACCACCTGACCCTTAAATCGTATTTGAGTGCACACTGGATTCACCACATACACACACACACACACACACACACACACACTGTAAATATTAGCTGCGCGGGAGTGTTAGACATAAGTTTACTAATTTCATTAGAATCCATTCACCATTTGCCTGGCCTCGCATAATGGAGACACACTGATGACAAAATAACTCAGGAGGAGTAAACCAACACGTCCAAACACCCCAGCAAACGCAGTTTGTATAAAGTAATATAAGGTCAAAAAGGAGTTTCGTTTAGTCGGCGCAACATCTGTGTATTGGTCATAGGGTCCGGAGAGAGACAAGGGGAAGGAATTATAGAAGAAGGGAACAGATCCCAGGCGATGGGACACAACCCCGATTAATACCTTCAGCCATGCCTATCATTCACTGCTGGGTGGACAGGGGCGTATAAAACAGGTCAATATATATTAAGTTAACAATAGTCAGTAGCCGCCTCTGTGGTGGGACAGTAAGGTTTCCCATGTGGTATTGGTGTGCTGGATATCCTTCTACTGGTATCCCTTCACTGGTAGCCTGATAACACTGGTGTGCTGATATCCTTCACTGGTAGCCTAAGATAACACACACTCCCAGGTCTTTTCTGCCTCTGTGGTATAGTTAGGAGTGTTTCCTCATGTGGTATTGGTGCTGATATCCTCCCAAGGTGCATGACTATATTTTTTTTCTTCATTGAATTGTAGCAGCAACTTTTGTTCCATTCCTGTAGAAGCCATGGATGTCTTGTTGGAAGTCCGCAGTAAAGGGGTTAAACTTACTATGAATATGAATAAGTGGCTAATGTTAACTTTACCATGTATGCTAATAACAC
The DNA here is from genome assembly GCF_024679095.1 of Eriocheir sinensis. Lineage (NCBI taxonomy): Eukaryota > Metazoa > Arthropoda > Malacostraca > Decapoda > Varunidae > Eriocheir > Eriocheir sinensis. The sequence continues at coordinate 45,206 of NW_026110915.1, read as the reverse complement.
AAAGTTCAGTCACTGACAAAAAATCGTGAAACCTTTCATACCAAACTCACTTCAGAAATAACCTATGTTCGGAAATAAGTGACCTCTTTGGCAACTTCAACTTTTTTTATGGGATCAGTGACTTCAGGCTTTTTTTTTTCATTTTTTTTTTTTTTGCCCTGTAGAACTGTTTCCTTGCTGTAAAAAAATAAAATGAAAAAAAAAAAAAAAATAATTGGATAAAGGCAAATATGTTAAAATTCAATGTAGAGAACGCATTTTTTTTCCAGAATAATTTTTCAGCACAATTGCGGCACATGTGGAAATAGGCAATGAAATTATTCACACTGCCCAGTCGACAAATGCAGAATTTGACGAGCACGTGGACTGGAAGGAACACTCCTGCCATAATTGTCTTAGTTCATCTAATATAAGTAGAGTCTTTCATCGCAGTTGTCAAACTCGACATCGATTCAATCTTTATAATTTTTTTCATTACAGCAGAGAGTCAGTTCAAGGCATAACAAAGGTAATACATGTTAAAAAAGAAGCCTGCTACTTATCAGTCTCCTAAAAAAGAGCTTAGAGGAGGGCATGAAAGATAGCTCAATTTTGGGAGGAGAGATGTCCAGATACCCTCCCTCTTGATAAGAGTTCAAGCTTTCGTAGGCAGGAGGAAATACATGATGAAGGAAGATTGTTCCAGAGTTTAGCCAAAGCGTGAGGGATGAAAGAGAGAAGATACTGGTTAACCCTTGCGTAAGTGATTTGGACAGTATAGGGATGAGCTTTGAGTAGAAAATCGTGTAAGTGGCGAGGCTGCGGAGGGGGGGAGGCTTGCAGTAGTTAGCAAGTTCTGGTAAAGAAGAGCAGTCAGTATGAAAGTAAAATATCGATAGAAGTTTGAGAGGCTGCCAAATTTATGTATTGTATCAATATGTTTTATCTACAGAAAGGGTGGCAGCTCAAGGGAAAAGAATTCGGCTATGTGCTGCCTTCTAACAAAATAATAAAAGAATGAGAGGACAGAAAAGAGGTCAATTTCGGGAGAGATAACGTAATACTCTTCTCTCTTGAAAGAGTTCAAGTCCTAGGCAGGAAGAAAACAGATGGAGGTCCCTGGCTCTTGAGAAAAACCGAAGCCAGAGAGAGTACTTTGATTCTAAATAGTAACTTTATAAGGTTCAAGGCAATTCTTGAAGTATTAACATATAAAAAGAAACAACAAATGCTTTGACCGAGATATTTTCATCCCTGGTTACACTGAGTAGCTTGTTCATGGCAGCTGAGGAGTGCAAGGTATCTGGGCATGGGGTGAATGGGTATCAGGGCATGGGGTATAGGTATCAGGGTATGTGGTTGGATAAGACGGGTATGAGGAAGTTACCCATGAAGGAATACGCAGATCAAGCAGTGGGTAGGAGGAAATGGGTGTGTGAGTGACCCCCTCGACCTCCGTATGCAATTATAACATTTCTTTATCAATTTTTTTTTTTTACCTTATTTCTGGTTTTCTTTTTTTCTTTTAATTCTTCTCCATCCTTTTCTTCTCCTTCCGTTTCTTTCTCCTCATTTTTTTATATTTTTTTTACCTTATTTCAGTTTCTTTCTTTTTTATCCCTTTTCATTCTTCTTCATCCTTTTCTTGCTCCTCCTTTTCTTTCTCTTCTCCATTTTTTTTTTTTTTACTTATTTCTGGTTTTCTTTTTTTTTTCATCCTTTTGTTGTACCTCCGTTTTTTTCTCTTCTTCCTCTGTACATGTGTTCAGGTATACATTATAACATGGACTATTTTTCTAGGGGTCCGATATGTCCTTTTCCCGACAAGTTTTCCGTCTTTTTTCCGGTTGAATCCTGTGGCAGCCTCGCCATGAGTTTGGAATATGATCCAACGTTCGTCTTCAAGCGCCCCCAAAACATGCTGTTGTTTACCACCCATGCCGGGGAACCGATCAAATTTGTAGTAGATGGAGTTGAGCTGTTCATGGAGCTCCAGGAATTGATTAAGGTTAGTATCCAGTCCCCCTTAGGTTTACTCACCTATTTTATGATGATGATGATTATTATTATTATTATTATTATTATTATTATTATTATTTTTTTTTTTTACATCTTCACCTGCAGCGCTGATAGGCTATCTTCAGGGCTGGTGGTCGGCCTAAGCTCGTCTTGGCCGCAGCCTGGCTCGGCCGAGGTGGCAGGGTGGCATGACCCACACCCATTATATGCCGCAACAGGCCTCGCATGGACCTCCCAACCAGGTCTTCCTGTTGCCGCCCGGGTACTCGAACCACGATTTGAACTCATCAGTCAGCTCTACACTCCTGGAGAACGTTTTGACCAGCTCTCCAGCGCCTGAACAGGGAATTTCGCGCCCATGAACCCATGAAAATATAGAGAAAAATAAAGATTGTTGCCACTGGATTTTTCAGTCACCGCCGAGTGGCTTAAAACTACCCACATGCTGTCCTGAAGACCACCCATCAACCCGGATTCTAGAGGAAGCCGTCCAAGCGAATCAAGAACGAGTTCCGGGGGGCAGCATGAGCCAACGCAAGATGGCGCCACTATAAACACTCGCCTGCGCCAGAACGGGCTGGGCCGACCATCAGGCCCCACCTGAAGAAGCGCTTCCTTGGGCCGACCATCAGGCCCCACCGGAAAATTGGAAAGTCTCGTTTAGTCGGCGCAACATCTGTTGTCATATGCCGGAGAGAGAGGAGGGGAAGGAATTACAGAAGGGAACAGATCCCAGGAGACGGGACACAACCCCCGATTAATACCTGGTGCCCATTCACTGCTGGGTGGACAGGGGCGTAGGGTATCGGAAAAGCCGCCCAAATTTTTCCACCTGCCTGGGAATCGAACCTGGCTCTCTCGGTTGTGAGCCGAGTGTGCTAACCACTGCACCACGAAGCCCCTGGCCCCACTGGAAGATGCCTACCGGCGCAATAGGCAACAACGTAATAAAAAAAATAAAAAAGCCAGTGTTTATTTTGGTGCATGTTCCTTTTCAGTAGGTTATAAGTAGAGTGTATACCACATGACTAGTAGGTTAGGTAGAGAATTGCTGGGGAGAGAACTGAAGTAAATATATAAGAATTTACAACTAGTTGATAAAAGCAGACTTAAATATACAATATGTACGCAAGTAATTGATAGCACACCGCACATAAAAGCGGTTGAAGGCCCGGCGTCGGCAAGTTACTGCCTGCTAGCATTCGTCAGACCACCATGTCAAAGGCCGACGTGATGCATTTCCTGTTGTCTGTGGGATTGTGAGTTCTCCCGCCCGGTGAATGTGCGCCGTAAAAAAAAAAAATAAATAAATAAAAAAAAAAAAAAAATAACCTGCTTCCTCCGTTTTATCGAATTCATCTATTTATGTAACCGTGTGAGTCATGGTCCGAAAAAGCACCCAGTCTGCTCGATCTATTAACCAACGCGGTAGTCGAGGTGACGGTTGGAAAGTGGAATGGGAGATGAAGATGGGGCAGTGGTCGCTGCCATGTAGATCCGCTGATATTTCCCACGTGAAGTCTAGGGTTGCATCGGGGAACTGAGTGTGAGGTCAATAATAGACCGTGTTACAGTTTGTATATGGTAGTATTTTGGGTCACAGGTGTTCAGAATGCTGAGGTCTTGCTAGGTCTTCAATTACAGATGCAACAGTGACTCCTCTTGGGATGCTTGTGGTATCCTCCCATAGTGTATGGCGACTGTTGAAGTCACCAACAAGTAAGAAGAGAGAGGGTAGTTGGCGTACAAGAGTCAGGAGGTATTGTTTAATGAGAGGTGTACTGCGTGGAAGATACAGGGGCATAGTGCAGGTACGTGTTATGTGGATTTGAGAGGCAGTAGCCTGCAATGGAGTGTTAAGTGAGTGGAGTGCTCACTTTACTATCCACAGCCATACCACTCCACGTAACTTCTACCTCCATCCCTTCTCACATCACATTCATTTCCTTTTATAGTCTGTCACTCACCCCTTTTATGTGGGTGTCTTGAATCTCCATAACTCTCCTTTCTCTTTTCCTTACAATTCATTCCATTTACATTATTTAGATAACCTTGTTATAAATCTAAATATAAGTATTGTTATATTGAGGTGTCACTGTATCACCATTGTCATTTGTAAATGTATACACACTGGTGAATTCATAAAGTAATGTTCACTCGTGTTTTTCTGGGAAAAATCTACGTCGGATGCAGTACATCCAGAAGACCAAGGATGCAGACACCCCCACACAACTGAGAGAAGTGATTTCCACTAATGAGGAGAAACGGCGTGTGTTTGATGATGTTCATGCATCAAGCAGGGGGGCCATTTCGGTATCAATAACACAATAAAAAAAGTATCACAACGTTTTTACTGGCTAGGTATAAAAGAGGACATTATGAAATGGATATCAGAATGTGACCGCTGCCAGAGGTCAGAGAAATAAAAAACAGTTGCACCAGTCCTAAAGCCAATTAAAACACATGTTCCTTGGCAGATGTTAGGGATGGCAACAAATATATTCTTACAATAACTGATTTATGGTCAAAATATTTTCATGCATTCCCTTTGCAAGTCATGTTTGAAAACGCCTTCAGAATTTGTTTTTTCAGTTTTGGTCCTCCAGAAAAGATTTCACCTGACCAGGGAAGGGAATTTTGCAATGAACAAAATACTACACTGTTCTCTCTTTTTCATGTACAGTACTTGGTAACCTTAGCCCACCACCCGCAGAGCAACGGTCAGGATGAACGGACCAACCAGACATTGAAAGGAATATTGAGTAAACTGGTCAATGATAAAAGAGATGATTGGGACCAGCATCTATATACTGCATTGTTTAGTATTAGAACAGCTGTACAGAGTTCCACAAAGTACACCCCTTTCTTCTTAATGGTTGGCAGGGAAGCTCGACTGTTTTCTGAGCTTCGTCACAGTGATGGTGATGAGGAAGCTTGTGTAGTTCACGAATTTCCAAATGTAAATTTATCAGATGAAGATACTGACACCAGACTTAAGGCTATTTATAACGTAAAGAAAACAATTGACGATAACATTGCAAAACCACAAACAAAACATAAGTAGTACTATGACCTCAAAAACAGTAAAGGCTACAAATCATTCAGTTTTGAAGTTGGAATGAAAGTATTAATGAAAAACTGTCGGAAACGAGAAAGGAAAGGTTCACGACTAGAGGAGGATTGGCTTGGACCTTATGAGATTCACAGTTTTTCAAGCAATTTCAGTAACTCATTAAAATATATAAAGAACATTGTAATGTAAGTGTACCTGTTCATCTTTCTAGTCCAGCATGTGCACCTCCATCATCTCAGAGTCATGGACCAGTGACTGATAATGTATCCCCAATGTGTTGGAGTCCTTTATCAGACACTGACGATTGTATGGAGCAGCCTCACACTTATATCAAGCCTACCTGTGAGATTGGTGAGATACATTTGAAATTGATATTTTAGAGTTCTGTAAACCAGTTACACATTATTATATTATACATACACTATTTTGCCTATATATACCTATATCCAAGCTCAGGTGTTCAGTGATACTTAATTTTCAGATATCACCGAGTCTGCTGGCTGGTGAAGAGGCTAGAACGAGTTCTTATCTGGTTCTCCAGAACTCCACAAGAAGTGTCGTTTTGCAAGGCAAAAGGCACTTCACTGAGGGTCTGTCACTTTGCCTGGTAAGGACATTTTTGTTTGTTGGTAGTCATGTAATAATCTTAGTACATTGGAACAAGAAGTTAAACAGATAGTGGCGCAACAAAATCGAGTACTGCAACGTTTAGGTGATAACTTGCCTACGCCCCCGCGTCAAAATGGCGACAACTAAACCCGCGACATTCTGTGTTAGAACTACATCAACTGCAGGGACTCAACCCAACCACACAACTCCAGATTTTCTTTGAACTAGTTGAACAATGCAGTGAAATTGATGCTAAGAGAGGCTAAATAGCCAAAGGAGAGTTAGTACCGAGATAGCAGCTCTCATTCATAATCATCAAACCTTGCACAACTGTAATACTTGGGACAGCCTCAAAGAGCTCCTTAACAACCAATTCAGTAAGGAAGTTAACTTTGATAGAGCATGGCAAGACACCGACTGGGACGTTATGAGTGGTCGAAACAATTACAGGCTTTTGTTAATAATTTCATCTGTCGCTATGCTATCCTAGAAACACGATTTGGTTAAAGAAAAGCTCCCTAATCGACAAAACGATCAAAAGAAGATTATGGCAAGGTCTTCCTCAAGAAGCCAGGGTTAGACTAGAAGGATTCCTGGATGAGGATTATCCACTAAATAAATTTGTCGACAGGGTAGAACATGAAAGACAGTGGCTCGAGGCTACCTTACACACCTGCCCTAGGTAGAGTTAAACCAGACCAAAAACACTATCCACTCAAACAGGACCCCAACCTGAAGCTCACACCGTAAGTCCCAAGGATCTGTCACAATCAAATGCTACATCCAGAGAATCCTCAGAAGTCGATGAAATAAAGGAACAGATCAAGGATTTAATAGAGCAACTTGGGAAATTACAAAGCTTTCTCACGCCAACCCCAAAATGAGCGCTACTGCTCACACTGCTGTTCCTCATACCCATAATCTGAGAGAGTGTTGGAGGAAACCTGCTAGAGGTTCTGCTTTGATTGTAGACACATGGTTGTTGGCGAGGAAACAAATCTTGCCCAGGAAAACCCAAGACAACATGACTAGTCAAGCTCATACTCACCAACTATCAGCCTAGCTGTTAATAACCAAATCATGAGAGCAGAAGTTGATACTGGTAGTTGTTACACCTCATCAAGGAAACAACAGTCAATGTCTGGGAGGGAAATAAATAAAAGACGTGCCCTTCCTAACTTAAGCAAGGAGCCACTGGCTCACTATTGATAATTCTTGGCATGGTTTGGTTAGAAATTGAGTTGAAAGATCATATACATAAACAATGGTCTCCATAGTTCCAAACAATTACCTGGATGCAGACTATTATTAGGTAATGATGTTCTATCCAGAGCAACGTTGATGGAACGGAAACAGAAACACCATGGTGGGAAATGCCCTATGTTATCAATCACATCAAAAGACAAAGAGGGAAAGTAGAAAGAGTTAGAACAGCCCACTCATCCTAGATCAAAATGACCAATTAAAGGACATCCGACTTACCAAACCTATAAGGATAGAACTTACCAAATACAGTTCTTACCTATCCCAGTACCAAAGAAGCCAGGAGAGACTTTGCTAGTTCATTCTCAGCCCAAAATAAATCCTGACAGCTTGCCATTCCTCACTAAAGTAGATGAAAACAGTAATATTTATTTGCCTTTTATTAACGACACAAAAGGGGTCAAGGAAGTTAACCAAGGAACTTTACTAGAACATTCGAAAGCCTTAATTTTGAAACTGTTAATGCCATCCAAACACCATCTGGAAAGTCATCTACTTGAAATTCACAATGATTTACTACCCAACAATGATCAAGTACCACCTAAAGAAGATAGTAGTAGGACAGATCGTCTCACTGAATTAATAAGACAACAACAATGGAATCACTTGACTCGAGAGCAAAAAGCAGAAATGAAATCAGCCATCCTAGACAATCATGAATTATTCATCCTAGACAAAAGTGAATTAGGCTTAATGATTAAACTAAATCTGGGCAAATGTGAAATAGCTAAAAATGAAGTTACTTTCCTTGGTTATAGGATATCTAAAGAGGGCAGTCAGCCAGACCCAAAGAATGTAGAAGCAGTTCTTGAAATGAAACCACCTACTAAAGTAAAGTAAAGGAAGTTAGGAGATTCTTGGGTATGACAGGGTTTTACAGAAAACATATCCCTAACTATGCAAAGATTGCCACGCCCCTAACTAATCTCACCAGAAAACTCAACCTTTTAAATGGACTGAACAGTGTCAAACTGCTTTTGAAAACTAAAGGAATACCTCGCTAAGGCCCCTGTTCTTGTGAGAGCCCAACCTCACCAACCATTCTTGTTACCACAGATGCTAGCAATACCCACGTAGGAGGGTCCTCAGTCAAGCTCAAAGTGATGGCGAGGCTAAACCTCTTGGTTATTTCTCGAAGAAATTAAACTCAACTGAAAACAGGTATTCCAACTGATAAAGAAGCACTAGCAGTAGTATTAGCTGTCGCCACTTCCATCATTATTTATGGGTACTAGATTTACCATCCTAACTGACCACCAACCCTCACTAGTATATTCAAGAGGAAAACAAAATCAGCTAGAATGAATCGCTGGATAATGGAAATGAGGGAATACCACTATGAAATAAAGTATGTTCAGGAAAGTACAATTATGTGGCAGACCAACTCTCACGACCAGTCAGAATAGTCCAACGTTGTCCAGCCACCACTATCCTAGGTCTCATTAGTCCAACGTTGTCCAACCACCACTATCCTAGGTCTCATTAGTCCAACGTTGTCCAACCACCACTATCCTAGGTCTCACTTCCGAAGAATTTATAAAATGCCAGAGAGAAGAAGTGAAGTGGAGAGAAATGATTGAGTATCTAGAAGGAGGTTCAATCTCAACAAAGAATATCACAAACCATCTTGGAGCAATTCACCCTCAAAGATGGGATTCTTTACTATGTAAAGGAAGCAACGGATGGCAGTATACAATATACACTGGTAGTCCCTCATAATCTGAAACCGAAAGCTTTATCCCAAGCACATAATATGTCTGGTCATCTCGGACAAAAAAGAAACCATAAAGAAGGCTGAAGAATTGTTCTACTGGTGCAATCTGAAGGTTGAGGTTTCTAACTCATGTAAAACAATGTGTAACTTGTCAGAGATTCAAGGACAAGCAGGGTTACTAAACAACTGTTCCAAGAATTATCTTCAGTAGGAAAACCATTAGAGAGAGTAGGAATTGACCTGACTGACATGATCGCAGGAAGTCAAGGTTACAGATATGAACTTAGTGTTGTAGATCATTTCAGTAGGTATGTAAAGTTTACCCATTAAAACCAAACACACCCAAGGGATTATTGAGGCATTAGCACAGTACGTGACAGACTTTGAGCTCCACAACAGCATTGTCCTTGACAACGGAGGCGACATCCCAGGCCTTCCAGCAGTTTTGCCAGCAACACCTCATCACGCTCTACTACACGACACCTTACCATCCCTAGGGAACGCGATCACTGAAAGACTCCATCGCACCTCAAAACCATCTGGCCACACTTTGCCAAGGTCACCCTCTTCGATGGCCCAGGTTACTGCAAAAGTGTCAAGCCACGATGAACTCTGCTGTTCACACCAGTACCGCGCAACAACCCTACTTTGCGTTCTTTACGAGACCTGCACCAAGGATGGTGGGTATCAGATTACCTACTATAACCGGTGAAGAGGACGATATTGACATCGCTCGCCGTGTTATTAGGGAAACGCAGGAGAAATTGACCAGAAAATATCGGTGTCGCTAATCGAAAACGCAAAGAACAAAAGGTAAACCCGGGGGTATTGGTATGGATAAAACGAGAAGTAAATGAACCGGGAGTGTGTAAGAAATCAGTCAAGTGGAACGGTCCATATCGAGTAGTGGAAGTGTTGAGAGATGGTGGAGGTTACATAGTGAAAGACCCATTCACGGGACAAATGTTACAAAGAGCGGCTGAGAAAGTGAAACCGTTCAGTGGGAGTGAAGAGTATGTGGTGGAACCCCAAGACACGGTGTTGCAGGCCGACTTAGAAACCGAATTACTACCTCCACGGGTTCGTAACCGTCCAAGACGCTACATAGAGGAGTGTTAGACAATAGTGAAGGGATGTGGGATGAATATAAGTTTGTAAAATGTATAATATCGACCTAAACATTATCACGCCCTGACCTAGATAACAGTAACAAACCCAGGCTCAGAGATAAAATGTCTGAGTGAGGAGAGAGGTTGTTATCACTTTACTTCGCAGACTTTTACTGTAACTAACAGTCAACACGGGTCACACTGTAGTAGTCTACTTCAGGACGTGGTAAGCTCTCGTATATTACTTTAGTAACCACTGACCACAGCGAATGGTTGTGTGAATGAGAGGGTGAATGAAGTATGAAAGGAGTCGGGTTACTGGAAGTGCTGAATCTGCCATAGAGAGCAGCGGAAGTCTTAAGATTAAGGATTCTTACTGTAGGTTTAACAATAGGTTTGATGTGGTGGTTAACTTCATCAGAATTTATTGGAATTTGGTTTCATGTATCCAAGGGACTTTGTGGAGTTATGGTTATATAAGGCCATTGTTAACTATATTGTCGTGTCATATGAGAAAGGAGCATCGAGTGTGATGTTTCCAGAGCCATTGGTGAAGTTCGAAATCTGGTCAGAGGTGTTGATAGTTTTTTTTTTTACAGCAAAGGAGACAGCTCAAGGCACAAATAAAGTAAACATCAATAAAAAAAAGCCTGCTACTCGCTGCTCCTAAAAAGAATCCAAAGAGGTACCGAAAGATAGGTCAATTTCGGGAGGACAGGTTTCCTGATACCCTCATCCTGAAAGAGTTCAAGTCGTAGGCAGGAGGAAATACAGATGAAGGAAGATTGTTCCAGAGTTTAGTAGCGTGGGGGATGCAAGAGTGAAGATGCTGGTTAACTCTTGCATAACGGGTTTGGATAGTATAGGGATGAGCTTGATTAGAAAGTCGTGTGAGGCGAGGCCGCGGGAGGGGGGGAGGCATGCTGTTAGGAAGTTCAGAAGAGCAGTCAGCGTTAAAATATCGATAGAAGATAGAAAGAGAGGCAACATTGCGGCGGAATTTAAGAGGTAGAAGACTATCAGCATGAGGAGGAGAGCTGATGAGACGAAGAGCCTTAGCCACCACTCTGACCAGAAGAGATGTGTGAGTGGAGCCCCCAACACATGAGAGATGCATACTCCATACGAGGGCGGACAAGGCCCTTGTATATGGACAGCAACTGTGCAGGGGAGAAGAACTGGCGGAGACGGTACAGAACGCCCAGCCTCGAGGAAGCTGATTTAGTAAGAGATGAGATATGAAGTTTCCAGTTGAGATTTTGAGTTAAGGATAGACCGAGGATGTTTAGTGGTGAGGAAGGTGATAGCTGGGTGTTGTCAAAGAATAGGGATAGTTGTTTGAAGATTGTGTCGAGTGGATAGGTGGAGAAACTGTGTTTTGAGGCGTTGAAGGACACCAGGTTCTTCGTGCCCCAATCGGAAATAATAGTAAGGTCTGAGGCTAAGCGTTCTGCAGCCTCCAGCCTTGAGTCGTTAAGTTCCTGAAGGGTGGGTCTTCTATTAAAAGAAGATGAGTAATGCAGAGTGGAATCATCGGCGTAGGAATGGATAGGACAGTTCATTTTGGAAAGAAGATCATCAATGAACAACAGAAAAGAGTGGAGATAGGATAGAACCCTGTGGGACACCACTGTTAATAGATTTAGGGAAGAACAGTGACCGTCTACCACGGCAGAAATAGAACGGTCAGAAAGGAGACTGGAGATAAAGGTACAGAGAGAAGGATAGAAACCGTAGGAGGTAGTCAGAAAGCAAAGATTTGTGCCAGACCCTATCAAAAGTGTAATGTGTATATTATAATGTACATGTGTATGTATGACTGTACGTGTGGCGACACCCGGTCGGTGTCGCACAACAGGATGTCTAACAACACGTCGTGCTTTTTGGCCGTGGGAAGCTGTGATGAACTGACACTAGGATCAGCAAATGATGACTTTCATCAACAGTCATCAACCGGAAGCCCCACCCTTCCGGACGAACTCCAAGCAAATAAAACAGGCGAACAACGCAGAGAAGAGGAGAGAAGACGGGTGACGGCAGGCGAGCGGTGCCCGCTGCCCGCGCCCTGCAGCGGTGTGGTTGTCTCTGATTTCGTGCGTCTCGCCCACGTAAACTGTAAACCTTATGTAGTACAACTGTTAATATAGTTAAAATACATTTGCATTTGTATTAACCTGAGAGAGAGAACTAAAGTGAACTAAAGTGAACTTATAACGGCTACCGCTCGGCCACACATCACTTAACTAAAAGGCTATTGTGTTATCTCACCTACTACAATCAACTTGTGAAAGCAGGCAACGGTATACCGGACCTCACGTGAGATAACAGTTCGCGCCTTAATATAAAACACATAAAAACTCCTAACAAAAATGGTGAACAGCGGTTTACGGACCTCTCCGAAGTGTTCTATAGGTGTTATCTCTAATATAACATAACATAAAATGCATGGTGGCTGGTGGCCGCCTCGTTGTTAACCACGTAAAAAAAAAGTAACGCTCAAAAGTTATTAACATAAATGATGTGCAGCGTGGTTACGAACTACTCCGAATTGTTATATCTCTCTCTCAAACGTAGCTTCAGTGACAGTGTGTGGGGGCAGTGAACGGTATCGGACACAGCAAGCATACGCTGACATCAGCGCGCGGCTTTTCCTGCCCCAGTGAGTCGAGTCAGCACACAGCCGCACCCGAGAGCACACCCCGCCCCGTCCCGCACCTCCACACAGCCCGCGCGCCCCGCCTCTCACCTCCACACAACCAAGTTTCCTTGGAGGTGTCCAGGCATTTGTTTCTTCCTACGACACAACTCGTCGTAGGTGCGCACTTATCTTCGCCAGGCAACTCGGACCTTTGAGGGTGACTGGTGGGCGTATATTGTCTGCCCGCCGCCTCCCACCACTGCTACCAGACGGGGACAGACCCTGCCACCCCTGCAGCCCTGCCCTTGCCACCGGCGAGGCGAAGGACGCGAGCGTGCTGAGTAGTGGGGCATCGAGTTGCTGTCTTCAAGGTTTTTAACACATTCTAGCTGACACTACATACAGTTTCAGTGATTACACCACTTGCAACATTATTTCAAGTGCATTACTATTATTATGTTCACGTGTTTAGGCGTGTAATGTATCTAATGTATTAGATTTTTCAGCTGTTGATTTTTCTGGCGTGTGGATGTTTAATATTTTTCTTGAGTAACATGGTTACGCATTTCATGTATAATCATTCATTTTCTTTTCTCCTTTCTTTTGTGTGTTTTATTGCACAGTGGAGAAGTTATGTCTTGCTAAGCCTCACTCATTATTCTTTTTCCTCTTTTATTATGCATTTTAAAAGCATAGGGGAGGAGTGAGCACATACTTAGCGGTGAATGATTATTACTTTACTTATTTTTGCAGCAATATTTTTTCTTTTACCATTTTACTCCTCATTTTACTAGTAACTCTTTTAATGACAGAGAAACCTGACCAGAGGACTATGAGGGGTGGTAGAGATAAAGAACAGTGCCGTCAAGGATAACTGTAACTGTTCTCATGTAAGGAGTGTAGCAGTCTTCAAAGGGTGCTTGCTCCTCCTTCTACGCTGCATGTGCAACCAAGAGGTATTTACTTACCTTACTAATCCCACAATGGCTTCTGCCTCTAATCACCCACTAACAGCAACAGCAGTTAGGCCTTTCGCAGGGTAGCAAGGAGGCAGATTATTCGGCCAGGGACTTTGTTTAAAGTGAGATTGTCATGGACATTTCATTCGTGTCAAATCCGGGAGATTAAATATCTCTCAGCCGCTCGAAGGTCAATCCCGGGAACGGGCGCAGGGCCCTCATAAACAGGAGCGCGTTCACTGGACGGAAGGATTATGATGCGTTTTGGTCACTTTTTCTTGAAACATTTGGGGAAGATGGGCAACACAGCCTCATAAAGGGTGTATATTTTGCTGTGGGACATCTGTGCAAACGAGTGGCCTTTTTAATAGGCCAGTGGACGCCTATAGGCTATCTACTGATTTGATCTCGTGTTTTAAACAGGGAAACTAGACAGATGGAGAAACCATTTCTGTAGCTAATGCTGGATTATTACTAGAGTTCCTTATGTACATGATTGTCCTTAAAGTTCCTCTTCGAAGGAGTGCAGTATCCCTTGACTACAGCCCCACTGGCAACCTACACGGTTTTATCAGCCAACTTTTATGGCATTTAAAGCAATTTTGGGTCCTTTTTGAAGATTCGTTTGCCGTCGAGACGCGACCCTCTGATCTAAACCTTTTTGGGTGTCACCAGCGGTAATCAAAAATTCCTTGGTGTGTTCTTTTACCCGTGGTTTAGGCAGAAATAGTCAGATAAATAGGTGGTTGGAAATTTGAGCTTTACGATTTTTTTTTGCACAGAATGGTGCATAGTGATCGTCTCCAATGACTAGCGCCGGCTTGAGGTTCAGCCTGACGCTGCTTTGTGTATCTTTCCACCACACGACTATAACCTGCATCCTCGCATTTACTAATTTATGTTTGGTTCCTGAGCTTTTGCCTGCATCTTTTTCATGCGAGAAGGGGAGTGCTTGAGTAATACTTTTCACTCTAACCCACTATTTTCTTTTATTGCTGAGTTGATGCAAGGCAGTCAGTCTTCTTAATTTAATTGGAGCCGTAATAACCGAGGGTGTAGACTAACATAGGGATAGGTACAATTTAATCTTGAACCTCATGTGCTTCTGCTTAAAACATATTTTTTCTCTGCAAAGACAGACTTAACTTAACTTGAGCAGATGCTGTCCCTAACTTTTATCGTAACCAGCATGTGAATATCTGTAAGCTTTGGAAGTAAGCAGACAAGTCTTACTTACCCTTACTTGACATACCACTGTTACCCGTTACGGGAATTATTTTTGGCGTCACAGATGTCAGTCATCCACGTTCGTTACGATCGCGGGATAGGTGGAAATTTGTCTTTTTCATCTGATGTTTATTAATGCTGGAGTTACTTTAATCAATTTTATGCTGGAATTATATATTTCAGTGAGATTTGTTACAACAGTGATTTCACAACTTAGTGACAGGATTTTCTTTTATAGTACTTTAGACCTGTTAAACGGAGTATTAGGAGTTAGTGGTGCTGACTGCCGATGCTTCTAAGGTTCTCCAGACTTGTCCTTGTTATCACATTGTAACTATTAGGAGACTCTACGGATAACATTACCTCTTTTCACAACCTTATCTATTGTTGTAAACCCCACCCGTCTCGAAGGCGTGCCGAGGGTAACGACACTGGCAAGTAATTGTCACGCACCGGATGAGCGTTTCTCTGCGACAGTTTTGTGTCCCGGTGTGACTCGACGGTGCAGTGTAGCAGATCTTCTTCAAGGATTGTTCCTTTTCTTTTACTATTTCAGATAGCTCCATTACCATGTATCCTAATGACAGTTTAGTCAATTTAATTTTTCTAGGATGTATCATATAAATATTTTTTCGAGCTATTAGTTTGTTTTCTCGAATAGTACTGAGCTCCATGTCCACGACTCTAGCCCTGTTTACTCGCCCTGTATGTACTTTGCCCATTTCTTGTTACTTCCATGATTATTTGTATTATCATTGGCATTTCCCGAGGCTGTATCGTTAGGCGGGCTCTGACTTGTATATATATATTTTTTTTTAAGCAATAACAGGACCTCGTTTAACTAGTACACATTGTGACTGTAACATGGGTAGGTACACTGCTTTTAGTAGTCGGGTGAGTCGCGAGGTCGCGACTTTAGAGAACCGAGCGATGTAATGTATATTATAATGTACATGTGTATGTATGATACGTGTGGCGACACCTGGTCGGTGTCGCACAACAGGATGTCTAACAACACGTCGTGCTTTTGGCCGTGGAAGCTGTGATGAACTGACACTAGGATCAGCAAATGATGACTTTCATCAACAGTCATCAACCGGAAGCCCCACCTTCCGGACGAACTACAAGCAAATAAAACAGGCGAACAACGCAGAGAAGAGGAGAGAAGACGGGTGACGGGCAGGCGAGCGGTGCTCCGCCGCCCGCGCCCCTGCAGCGGTGTGGCTGTCTCTGATTTCGTGCGTCTCGCTCACGTAAACTGTAAACCTTATGTAGTACAACTGTTAATATAGTTAAAATACATTTGGTATTTGTATTAACCTGAGATAGAGAACTAAAGTGAAATAAAGTGAACTTATAAAGGCTACAGCTCGGCCACACATCACTTAACTAAAAGGCTATTGTGTTATCTCACCTACTACAATCAACTTGTGAAAGCAGGCAACGGTATACCGGACATCACGTGAGATAACAGTTGATAAGTCCCGCTCAATAGAAAAAGTTTCACAGAAACGGAAAAGAGATTATGAACAATAGACAGTTAATAAGCATAGGAGATCACCAGTAGCCTTGCGGAACCCATACTGGCGATCAGATAGAAGGTCAGAAGTGGAAAGGTGCTTTGAATCTTCCGGTTAAGGATTGATTCGAAAGCTTTAGATAGAAAAGAAAGTAAAGCAATAGGACGGTAGTTTGAGGGATTGGAGCTGTCACCCTTCTTAGGTACAGGCTGTATGAAGGCATACTTCCAGCAAGAAGGAAAGGTAGATGTTGACAGGCAGAGGCGAAAGAGTTTGACCAGTCAAGGTGACAGCACGGAGGCACAGATTTTAATGACAATAGGAGGCACTCCATCAGGTCCATAAGCCTTCTGAGGATTGAGGCCAGAGAGGCATAGAAAACATCATTTTGAAGAATCTTATAACAGGCATAAAGGAGTCAGAGGGGATGAGTAGGAGGAATATGCCCAGAATCGTCCAGAGGAGTTTTGAAAAAGTTTGAGAGAAGAGTTCAGCCTTAGAGATAGATGAGACGGCAGGTTGCTGTCAGGACTGAGGAGTGGAGGAAAGATGAAGAAGTGAAGTTGGAGGAGATGTTTTTGGCTAGATGCCAGAAGTCACGGGAAGAGTTAGAGAAAGCAAGGTTTTGACATTTTCTATTAATGAAAGAATTTTGGTTAGTCGGAGAATAGATTTGGCACGATTTCGGGCAGAAATATAAAGTTCATAATTAGCATTAGTTTGAAGGCTCTGGTACCTTTTGTGAGCTGCCTCTCTATCATTGACAGCACTACAACAAGCATGATTAAACCAAGGCTTGTTTGCGTGAGGAGTAGAACAAGAACGAGGAATGTATGCCTCCATGCCAGAGACAATCACCTCTGTCATGCGCTGAGCATCCACAGAGTGGTCTCTATCCTGGAAGCAATAATCATTCCACGGAATGGAAAAGCACATCCTCAGGTCATCCCACTGAGCTGAAGCAAATGCCAGAAGCATCGCCTCTTCGGTGGGTCCAGAGGGTTTACAGGAGCGATAGGACAGGATGCAGAAATAAGATTGTGATCGGAGGAGCCCACCGGAGAGAACAGTTTGACAGAATAAGCCGAAGGGTTTGAGGTAAGGAAGAGGGCTAGAATGTTGGGCCGATCTCCAAGACGGTCGGGATTATTGTCATTTGGAAAAGGAATATTTCTAAATGAAGGAAGAGATGGATTAAGGAGTGGTGAAAATTTATTTTTGGGAGGAAAATCTCGTGTATTTTTGGGAGGAAAATCTCGTAGTGCCGGGACGTAGTATTAAGTATGGGTAAGCAATGTTGTTAATGTAAGTAGCATTAAAGTTAATGTAAGAATTATTAGTAACATTAAATTATTATTGCGTGATGCTCACACCCCCGAGACAGACGGACAGACAGACAGACATACATGTTGACGCCTGCGGAAAGTAGGTGATCGGTTCCATACGAGATAATGGGCATAATTTTAATACAAGATAGTAGCTTCTAGTTAGAATTTTTCACCTTGCTATTCAGGGGAACCATTATACCAATATCATGCGACGAGTAAAGTACCGTAGACGGCTGTTGCAAGGTTGAACAAATCAGGGTTCGAATTAAATCTGGGGAGGATGTGAACTGGTGGGCAGCGGCTGTAGGTAGCGGTAGCCCCACCCAGCAAACACTAGCAGACACGCTTGGCTCTTGCCCCGGACAGGTGCGTCTCTCTGAGGTGAAGTAATTCCTGTTCATATTATAGATATATTTTCATTATTGTATTTGTGCGGTGCAAACACCACAGACACGCCTTGGCTCTTCCCCGGACAGGAAAGTGAGTGGAGATAAAGGGTCTGTCACGTGCGTCTCTCGGTGTGTTCGGTATGATGCACGTATTGACTACGTAGGTGTTTAGTCCACGGAGTAGCAGGGCTGTGCAGTATTTCTCTTTAACGAGGATGTAACCACCTGGTCTGTCCCTTTGTCTGCTGGTTAGGTTGTATTATACCAAGGATATAGGAGATTGTAAGAAGATTGTTTATGCCCATGTGAGCACCAGTGAACTGTTTTTCGTGCCACGTTTGTGAATAATATCACCCTGCTAGGTGAAGGAGACTGTAAACCCGTGTAACATCCAAATGTTTAACGCCCATTATTGTATTCTGGTGAATGAGTTAAGAGGATCAAGGGATTAATCTGGCCATTATTGACTACTGTAGAATGGGGTAAGTGGGCCCTTCCAGGATAAGTGGGCCCACTTTAAAAAAAAATTGTTAATAATTTTGTATATATTTTTCTTTTTAGGTTACAGCCATTAGAAAGTGGTACAATTAAGGAATGAACACACCAAATTTGAAGCTCTACAGCCAACTGGTGGTTAGTTATATTTCATTATGTAAATTGATATATTTTGGAATTTTTCAGACAGGGAAATACAATTAACATGCAGGCATCGAAAAAATTATTTGACTGAACTGAAATTTTGACAAGGATCTACAAATATCCTAAGGTTGGTTGTACATAAATATTAGGTAGATTAAATAAATAGGCAGGAGTGTAGAGCCTCCAGGGCAAATGGACCCACCCCAACTCAAGTTTTGATTATTTTTACAGAAACTTTATGAATTGATATTGGCCTGCCTAAAGCCATGATTGGGGACAACCTAGCCTCTCACATGTCTGCTGACATTCTTGCCAAGTGTGAGGAGCATAACATCAAGTTCATGATGCTTCCTCCAAATAGCACACATCTCCTTCAGCCTTTAGATGTTTGTGTATATGGTCCCATGAAAAAGGCATGGTGAAAAATTTTAAAAGAATGGAAGTCTGGCCCTAATAAGCATTTCACCACCTTGCCAAAACAATGATTCCAATACCTTCTTCTGCAACTCTGCAATGGCATGCCCAACATGAGTGAATTACTTGTTAAGTCCTATGCAACCACAGGAATTCATATTTAGACAAATCACGAGTGCTGAAAAGGCTGCAGCACCAAGGTGAGTCACCAGCAACAAATTTGGTCAGTCCCTTGATCATTGATCACATAAAAGAATTGCGATATGCAGCAAACACAAAGCCAAATGCTGTTGTTAGGTCAAAGACTTTGGTGTCACCTGGCAAAAGTGTTACTACTGCAGATGTCACGGTTCTAAGTCGACATGCAGCAGGTCCATCAAGAGCAGTACACCAGCTGCATCCTACTAAAAAACAATAAACAAGGTCACCAACACCTGATTCTAGTACCTCTGAGTACACTCTTTCTGACATTGAACCTATTGAGCCTGATGATGATGTTGTATGCGAGGCAGAGGGTACCAGCAATGCAGCTGAGACCATGTCATTAGAACAGGGTGATTATGTTCTGATCAGGTTCTCGACAAAAAAGCACCTATTCCATTATGTAGGAATAACGGAAAAAGGATTTGTGATATTTGGAGCCTCAATTACTTGAGAAACAAACACAGTGGTGACAGAAAGCACTTCTGCTTTGATAAACCTTTAAATCCTGATATTTTGACACTAATTTACATGATATTAATAACAAATTACCCAAACCAACATTTGTAAAGAACAAAATGATGTTCTCTGCCTCTCTATTCACTGGAGTGATGGTGAGATAGGCACCTGATTTGTGCTTGAATGTGCTTTATTTATGTCGGCCCACTTGCCCCAAAGCTTGGGGTAA
Source organism: Eriocheir sinensis (assembly GCF_024679095.1). Taxonomy (NCBI): domain Eukaryota; kingdom Metazoa; phylum Arthropoda; class Malacostraca; order Decapoda; family Varunidae; genus Eriocheir; species Eriocheir sinensis. Next base: position 25,437 of record NW_026110915.1, on the reverse strand, counting down.
GTGGGCCTGCCTGTTTGAACACATGTACCTCCATATATATGATATGCAAAAGGATTTCATTACTGTCACAGATAGTCATAGTTCTGTTCTACTTATTCAAGAACAAAACTTTCAAATGTCTGTTACTTTTAATTTGACATTGAGAAAAACTCTAAAAAGCGGGCCCACTTACCCCATTCTACGGTACTGTAATTAAGTCTTCAACGCTACCAAAAGGATATTTTTCTTGCCTGATGTAATCTGAATGAGAATTAGTTCAACGCTACCACAAGTGAAGGAAGAATTAAAGGTCTTAAATCAATGATTGTGAATATCTTCTGACCAACTATTTAGGAGAAATAGGGAAACAGATCTTCGAGGATTAGGAGCCTTGACCAGGAAAACCCTAGATACCTCATTACAATTAATGTTAGTTTTAAGATAGTGTGATGCAGAATTTTCTCAGGAAGATGATGGTGGTCTCCATTTTTCTCAAAAATGAATGTTGGGGTCAGGATACGGGGTGGGAGTGAGGTGTGTGAAGTCGTCGGTTTGGGATGAACTGGGTAGACCCGTGCACGGCCTCAGGCCGGCTTCACTTGCAGGCTGCACTCTATAGTACGTAAGTCTGTGGAACTGTCCACCACATGACTTTTCCCTACTTTTTAAAACACTGCAGAGGGAATAATGTTCTGTCTGTGACAGTCACCTCCCGTCGCAAGTCTCCAATATTCTTGCTGGTGAGTTTAATGTCGTAAAATTTTGCTCTGACCTCCTCCACACTTCGTGAGAAGCCACTCGATCACGCCATTCACCTCATCAGCCACAACTTCCCACGCCCACACCCATTGCTTATTTGCACCAGTGAGGCATGATGACAATGGCCCCCTAGCCAATTTTGGTTGCGAGGGGTTAGAATAATACCCAATCTTGTGATAGCGAGGCACGCAGCTGGCGTTGGCGACGGAAAACTATGAAGGTAACATACAAAAATGTTCAGAATATAGCTAGGCTACATAAGCGAGTATATTTTTATTTCAAGACTAAATATACAAGTAACGTGCATTCATTTGTAAAAAACGCATGTAATTGAGGGATCACCACGCTAATTATTTGTTTTAAGGCAGTATTTACGCCTGTACAATACACATGTCTTGATTTTGAAGTCTGTGTATTAGTAAACAAACGACACGTGAAAGCTGAAATAGCAACAAAGGTCGCACGATTGGCTATCCAGCCCAACCAATCGTTGCTAGGGTGCGAGTTACCGAGCGTTACCACACCGTTGATGAATGCCGTGTTTGAAAGATGCCGCAGCTCTGGTAGCGCTCCGGTAAATGTGAGAGATACCGGAGGCGTGGTTGGTAAGATTGATGAATCCGGCCCCTGGATGTTAGAGGATGCGTCACCTCCTTTCCCCCTTTTAGTTTGTTATAGCGAGGGTTTATCAAACTGCAAAGTTGCATGATTACTTGGCAGAAGAAAACATATATGTTAAACTGGACTGTAATAGATTTGAACACTTCCATGATTGTCCGGGACCCACAGAAGGTATATAAGGTGCCATGGAAATAACTTCAAAAATGAGTTTTTTATATTTGTTTAGTTAGCCATGCGTGACTGCACATGCTCTCAGTCACACAGCAAAGTTGTTATGATAAAAGGTTTCAATAGGAATTCCTGAAGATAAATTTGCTGCTGTGCATTAGCATCTATTTGGACTATTTTTAATTCATTTAATTTTCATACTATATCTGGAGATCAATTTGAAATTATTTTCTCCCTCATTTGGAGTTTCCTAAGTCAATTTTCAGTGTGCTTACCACAAACTAGTTGCGTTTCTTTGTTGTGTAGCGTGGAAAGAGAAAATAATTTAAATAAAGCTACATCCCCTTTTTAACGACCACTAGGGTTGTGATGGTATGTGGTAGCGTGGTAGTCGTCGAGCGCTGGTCCTGGATGTTAAGGCCTCAGGGCAAGTGAACACTGTTCCAAAGTTTGTGACCAGAAGGGCGTTACTTGTGTGGTTAATTATGGAAGGTGGGAGGATTTCCTGGGAACCACTTTGAGACAGCATGCAGCAACTGGTTGGTGATAATGTACTAGGGGGATGTGTATGGTTCAGTAACTCAAATGAGCAGCAAAACAGGCTCCAAATGATAACACTCACTGTAAGGTTGTATATAAATATGTATTTGGTTTCCTTTTGCAAAGGCTAGCGGAGTACTACTAAAAAAAAAAAATGAATGACTGACTGGCTGTAGGCCTCTAATCTAGCTAGCTACCGGCACAAGGGAGATTTGGGGAATACACAGAATGCTTAGCTCTAGTTGCTGGAGGCGGAGGAGGAGGAGCTGGCGTGAGTGTCGGGCTCGGCAGGGGACGTCCACGATGGGAATGGGCGGTCCTGGTGATGGACAGACGGGCGCCGCTTGATGTGGAGATGGAGCGGCTCGGGTGGTGTGAAGAGGCGGGCGCCCTTTGATGTAGGGAGCAGCTTGGGCAGTGGTATTTCGGCCCCCAGGGCAGTCGAGGGGCAGGTTACCCCGCCATACAAGTTCCCATCCTGTAGTCCGTCTCATCCCGCAGGCCGTGGGTTTTTTTCGGGGCTGAGTGAGAGATGGACACCTCTCTCACTCAACTCAAACTCGCTGCCTTTCCTTGCTAGGGCTGCTGCTCGTCTCCTGACTAGCCTGCCTCACACACACAGCAGGCCGTGGGTGGTGTGTAGGTCGGGGCTGAGGGAGAGATGGACACCTCTCGACCAGCCTGCTTCTCGGTGTTTTCTCGCTGCCTTTCCTTGCTGTTGGGGTGCTCGTCTCCGCGCGTCTCCCAAGCTTCTGGTGCTCTCCCTCATCCTCCTCATCCTCGATTACTCCTCTGTCTAGTGAAGCGCTCCTCTGACTGTGTTAATGGTGATACCATGGAGGACGCAGACGGTGACTTTGAAGTGGTTCAGAACAGAAAGAGTAGGCAAGTAGGTGCCTCGCCGAGTGACAATCTGTACCCTCCTCAGACCTCCAGTGACAGTGCCCCTGCCACTGTCTATCGCCTCTCGTTCCCCCAAGGAGTATCGCCACGAGACAGGGCAAAATGGCTGGCGGAAGTGGCCAACAAGCACCGGAATCTCTCAGTGCAGCTCAAGCTGACTGCCAAGACTATCATCGCGGTGACCCGGGACGAGGACACCCGCAAGTTCCTGACGGAGGTGGGTCATCCTCACCCCGGCAACGGCACCCTCCTCAAACTGCAGGAGATAACGGAGGACAACCAGCGCACAAAAGTCATCATCCGCAACTACCCCCACTACCTCCCCATCGACTACTTGGAGGAACACCCAACGCAGCACGGGCGACCCCAGGATCCAGGTAATCGCCCTATGGATTGGAGAGGTGCACGGGACGCTCCAGCTCCCAGGCATGAGGTGCTGCATCATCGAGGGGTATGTTGGGAAGCCAACATTATGTGGGAGGTGCCAACGATAGGGCCACAGGGCCTGGCAGTGCGACCGACGCATCAGCTGCGGTTTCTGTGCGAGGGAACACGACACTGCACTTTGCAAGGGGAAAATTCAACAGGTGGAGCGAGTCACGCCCAAATGCCACAATTGCCTCCAGGAGCAGAACGCCTGGAGCGGGAGATACCCCATGCGTCCCCACCCCCGCCGCTTACTGGACGAGGCTGCGGCTCGGGATCCCCCACCTCCACCACCCAACACCGAAGCGGCCTTCCTCCGCTAATCAAAGTGGCCCATCCTGGTCGCCCCACACCGACCCCCTGGATTCCGCGTGTTGGCATGAATCCACCATAAGATCTGCACCATCTGGTCACGCCCCCTACCAGGCCTTCACCACCCGAGACCTCCGCTCCTCCATCTATCTCCCCCCTCCCCTCTCCAAGACACGCCGCTCAGCTGCCCTCGGGACACCCAGCCTTCCTCGCCCCCTCCGGTTTCCAGCAAGGTGAGGAGGACGTCGCTGCCTTACGGCGGAGGTGTAGCTGTCTTAGGCTTTTCACCAAAAACACTACGACAGCTCGAAACACCGCTAAAGTGATCGTAACCTGACCTAGGCCTCCACAACACGACACTGATCATGACAGAGGAAGAAGACCCGCGACCATAAGGGGTTACCACGGAGATAATTGACGAAAATCACTGATTTTGACTTTTTATGCTAAAATCTTTCCTTTGCCATAGAACTACAGCGTGGTAAGTGTGAAATACATATCTGAGCCATATAACCCATTCCCTGCTTCCCTAAAGATACACTTTCGCTCGCGCTCCATCGCTTTCGCTCGCGCTCCATCGCTGCATCGCAATATGCTACACACACACACACACACACACACACACAAACACACACACACACACTGGTAATGTACGAGAGAGAGAGAGAGAGAGAGAGAGAGAGAGAGAGAGAGAGAGGGAGAGAGAGGGAGGGAGGGACACACACACACACACACACACACACACACACACACACACACACACACACTGTACATCATAATCTATTGTCCTATTTCCACTGGGGTCCTCTCTGTCTGTCTGTCTTTCCATGAGTAAGTGTCAAAAACCAGGTCATGCCTCATAATTTCTGTGGTAATTGTAGCGTTGACTCACAGGTGGCAGATAGTGGTCTGAATTGAGAGAGAGAGAGAGAGAGAGAGAGAGAGAGAGAGAGAGAGAGAGAGAGAGAGAGAGAGACGATAGGCCAAAACACACACACACACACACACACACACACACACACACATACACACACAGGAGGGTGCACACACAAGGGTGATAATTATGGGGAAACCACGGAGATAATTTTTGACGAAAATCACTCGATTTTGACTTTTTTTTTATGCTAAAATCTTTCCTTTGCCATAGAACTACAGCGTGGTAAGTGTGAAATACATATCTGTGTGTGTGTGTGTGTGTGTGTGTGTGTGTGTGTGTGTGTGTGTGTGTGTGTGTGTGTGTGTTTGTTTGTGTGTGTGTGTCGGTGTGCATATGTGGGGGGGGGCAGAACTGAGAGAGAGAGAGAGAGAGAGAGAGAGAGAGAGAGAGAGAGAGAGAGAGAGAGAGAGAGAGAGAGAGAGAGAGAGAGAGAGAGAGAGAGCGGTGTGGGAAGGATTCGAGCGATATTATCGCAGAAACATGATAAGACACAGATGGAGGTCAAACCGGGACCCATAGTCAGACCCAGAGAACCAGTTATAGAGAGAAGACGTAGACAGAATGGCTCGGACATCAAAGCGAAATATTCACTTGAAAGCCGCGAGGGCAGCTATGGCGAAGAAGAGGAAAGAGAAGAAAGAAGGTGCGTGTGAGCGTCTTCCTGGACCACCAGCTGCAGCGTTAGATGAACCTCAGCCCGGAACATCGCAAGTGAAGAAGAGGAAAGTGGACACAAGAACAGAAGAGCCGCAGATAAAGGAAGACATGCCGCCTGCTCTATTGAAAAGAAAACTGAGAGAAAAAGAAACTGTGCCAGTGCAACAACAGAAAGAGGAGTACATAATTGTGAGCAAGAAGAAACTACTACAACTCTTTGATAATTATGAATTTGTGTGTCCAAAGTGTAAAACAACTAAGCAAGGACCCAGTGTGTCATCTTGAAGTATGGTGCTGTACGCAGAATTCATTCTCAGTGTGAAGTGTGTGGTGAGGAAGAGCAGCATTATACTTCCAAGAGAGTAACACCACGTGGAAAAATTTCATGTAAATAGAAAATAGAATTTGCTTTATCAAACAATGGCTATAAAACAATTGAAGATATGGAAAATACATTTAAAACAAGTTTATGTCATCAGGTCATTTCACAGTATTGCTAAGACAATTGAAAAGAGGGTATTGCTAAAACTGAAGAGGCACTTAGTGATGCATGTAAGCTGGTACACAAATTCATTGAAAACAAGAGCCAGGAGCCCTGAAGTGAAAGACATCTCGGTAACTTGTGATGGGACATGGTCCAAGGAGGCTTCACATCATAATATGGAGGGTGCCAGTCATCCACCTGAAACTGGTCTAGTGCTGACTACGAGTTACTCTCAAAGTACTGTAAATATTGTGAAATGCATGAGAAAGATGAAGGAGACTGGTAGAGGGATCATGAACAACAGTGACAGAAGAATTATGAGGGTAGTTCTCCTGCCATGGAGGTGGAAGGATGGAAACGGTTGTGGATGATGTCCATCGAGAAATTTAAATTTCGCTACACAACTGTTGTATCAGATGGAGACTGAAGGCATACACAACCATTGTAAAAGAAAAGGTTTATGGGAAGATGTGGAAATAAATAAAGAAGAATGCATAAATCATGTCGCAAAAGAGTTGGGAAAGCGTTGAGAGACTTCGTGCAACAGAAAAGTAGGAAAGGTGAAGGTGTTGGAGGGAAGAAGAGAGGGAGTCTGACTCAACCTACCATACAGAAACTACAAGAGTACTATAGATATTCAATAATAAATAATAAAGGAAATATCGCAGAGATGAAGAAGGCAGTACTGGCAACATTAGAACACTGCGCCAGCACAGATAACAATCCTGCTCATCACATGTGCCCTGAAGGCGAGGATACTTGGTGCTTTTATAACAGACTTATTCATGAGAATAAAGATATACCTGCTGGTATTCATCAGCAGAAAGTTGGCCACCCCATAAGAGAAGACATAAAGGAGGAGCTGTTGCAGGTGTACAAAAGATTTATCACAGACGAACTCCTGTCAAGGTGCAGTGGCTTCACGCAAAATGCTAATGAAAGCCTAAATGCACCTATATGGACAATGGCACTGAAGACCAGATTCTTCCACAGTGTAAGAATGAACTATCTTGTTGGAAAGGCAATTACAAAATTCAACTTTGATATACAAGGACCCTCCATGAACACCTTGGAGCAGTCGGCATGGAAATGGCAGAAAACATGATAGAAGAAGTACTTCAGTACCTAAAAGACAAAAACAAAAATAAGAAAGAAGATGAAAGAAATCAAAAGTCGCAAGGAAAGAAGAAAATTGAAGGCAAAGGAAGGTACAAGTTATGAAGCTGGAGGATTCTAACTTGTACATTTCTGGCAGAAGCATAGCTGAGGAGGAGAGGAAGCGGCCCACCCCTGGTAAAACTAAACCCCTCCATTGAAACAGCTACTTGAAGATCCCCAGGGGTGAGACGAGTAAAACTTGTCGGTAAAGGCCAAAATAAAATGAAATATATAATAAACTCTCTCTCTGCGCATGTGTGTGTGTGTGTGTGTGTGTGTGTGTGTGTGGGGGGGAAGGAAATTTGAAACAAGCGCTTATCATCCGTATGATAGCCTAAACCTGCAGACACCTAGCAAGTGTTCTCTCTCTCTCTCTCGTTTTTTGTTGCCAGTTGTCGCCTGTTGCGAGATGACGCATTACCATTTACCAGCAATTAGTCGCTCACAACCACTGACCCCGGAAGGAACCATGCAGGGGACACAGACCAAAGTAAGTGTGTGTGCGTGCGCGCCAACACTATGTATATACTCAAACATTCATCCATGTCATCCACGAAATATTGTAGGAAAGATTACAAATTCATTTTTTACATCTTTATGCTAAATTCATTTCATTTCATCAGTCTGACGGAGAGCTCATGCCTCCTCCACTAGCCCCACTCAAGGAGAGCTGCTGCCCCACCAAGGAGAGCTGCCACCCACCTCTACCACCTCAGCCACCAGCACCGGATGATGTCCCTGTGACACCACGCCTTCGAAGATCATTTGCTTTTATGGTAAGATTGTTTTGTGGTCTTAGTAAAGTATCATTCAAAACAAACACACACACACACACACACACACACACAGAAGACATCTAACGTCTGGCTGATAACTGGGTAAAACCAGCAGCAGCAGCGGACCGTGAGTGAATTCATGTCACGTACCTTCTCTCTCTCCTCTCTTCCTCTCCCTCCTTTCCTTTCCATGCCTCCCATCCCCTTTCCTCCCTCCCTTCCCTCTCTCTCTCTCTCTCTCTCTTGTACAGGAGAGAGGCCACGTCCTCCACCCTGCCCGTGTAAATAGACGCTGCATCACAACAAACCTGTAAATCGTGATCCTGCAAGTACCACCACCTCTATTACCAGGCCTCTAGATAACTTAAAATCCTTAGTTTCAATGCGTAGCCTAAGAAAAAAATTTTATGAACTTAGATGTCTTGCTTTAACAGAAAATTTTGACATAATTGCTATAAACGAAACATTTATCGACACCACAAATATTGATTAAATTTCCGAATACAACATATATGGCTACAGACTCTTCAACAAAGATCGTAAACTGTAGAGGCGGTGGCGTCGCCTTTATGTCAAAAAGCTATTTGCAACCCACTGACAAAACACCGGGAAACAGTAACGTTGAACATTTGTGCGTGCGAGTAAACATTGCAAAAGTCAATTTAAATATATCTGTCACCCACAGACCTCCCGGGCAATCACTTGATGACGACCTTGAAATGCAGCGTCTTAATGCAGTCAATTAATAACAACGACTCACTGATACTAGGAGACTTTAACCTCCCCCATATCGACTGGGCGACACTGTCAGGTAAAGAAGGCGAGTCACATAGAATGATCGAATTTCTAGAAGAAAATTATCTAAGCCAAATGGTTTCTGAGCCAACTCGACAAAATAATATACTCGACCTTGTTATAACGACCGAAGATAACCTTGTCAGTAGTGTCACGGTAGGAGATCACCTCGGTTCTTGCGATCATAAATTAGTGCGCGTCGACATTAAAGCTCAATCATCAGTGACTGAAAATAAAGTAAAGGTGCCCAATTTCAAAAGAGCTAACTTCGTAGAAATCCGACAAAAACTAACAGAAATACAACTATCAGATGACGGCAACGTAGAGGAAGCCTGGCTGTTTTAAAAATCACTTACTCACTCAGCAGAACACATTCGTCCCCTTGTGCGAGAAGCGAATTAACACTAATAAAAGCCCACCGTGGTTTAATAGCGAAATTAAACAATCAGTCAATGAGAGAAAATTGTTTTACAGGTTAAAGAAAGAACAAAGCACGCCCGAGAACATTAGACTCTATAATGATGCCAGGCGACGAGTAAAAAGACTAGTAGGTCAGGCAAAACGTAGATATGAAGAAAATATTGCAGCCAACTGTAAAATAACCTGAAATCTTTCTTCAGTTACATAAACAACAGAAAGGCGATCAAAAGTGGTATTGGACCTTTAACAAACAGCGACGGTGCACTAGTGACTGACAGCCAACACATTGCAAACCTCTTAAACAATTACTTTTCCTCGGTGTTTAATACTAACAGTCTTCCTCTCGCTACCACCAACACCAGTACTATTGTAAATCCGAGCATGCATTGCCTAATTTTGAAATAACAACCGATGAAGTCCTTAAAGCTCTCCATTCACTTAAAACAAATAAAAGTCCTGACCTGACAAAGTATATCCAACTCTGCTGAAAGAAACGAAGAGCGAAATACTCTCCTCCTCACAACCGTATTCAATATGTCCTTGCGACAAGGCATCGTCCTTCAGATTGGAAAAAGGCTAACGACACCGATTTTCAAGAAAGGAGACAAAAAGTACCAGGTAATTACAGGCCCATTAGTCTAACTTCGGTTGTAGGTAAGCTACTTGAGGGCATAATTAGAGACAAAATTGTGAGTTACCTTGAAAGCTACTCATTGATTGGGGACTCACAACATGGCTTCCGAAACAAAAGATCCTGCCTATCAAACCTATTAACCTTTTATAACGACCTCTTCACTGTTTATGACGTAACCAAATCACTGGACGTAGTCTATCTTGATTTCCAGAAAGCGTTTGATAAAGTCCCGCATCATAAATTACTTTACAAATTAAAGCAAATAGGTATTGACGGTCATAAACCAATGGATCGCGAATTGCTGAGCAACAGACAACAAAGAGTAGTGATTGACGGATTTAACTCAGAGTGGGCGCCTGTCACTAGTGGCGTCCCTCAGGCTCGGTCCTGGCCCAGTGCTCTTCATTATTTACATCAACGACGTGGATGTTGGACTCAATAACCGCATTAGTAAATTTGCAGACGACACAAAGATTGGCAACTCGGTTCTCACTGACGAAGACAGGCAAAGCCTCCAAGAGGATTTCGGTACAAAATTTCAGCTTGGTCGGAAAGATGGGAGATGCCCTTTAACGTAGACAAGTGCCAGGTCCTTTCTGTTGGAACGAGGAATAAAAGTTGAATACGAAATGCGCGGCGTTAAACTCAAAAGCGTTCAATGCGTCAAAGACTTGGGGGTCAAAATCGCGTCAAACCTCAAATTCTCACAGCAATGCATCGATGCAGCAAATAAAGCGAACAGAATGTTGGGCTTCATTAAGTGAAACTTTGTATTCAAGAATAAAGATGTAATACTCCTGCCTACAACAGTTTAGTCAGACCCCACTTGGAATATGCGTACAGTTTTGGTCTCCCACCATGCAAAAGGATATTGCTAAATTAGAAGGTGTTCAGCGTCGGGCAACGAAAATGATCCCTTCCTTGCGCAACAAATCCTACGAAGAAAGGCTTTCACCCTTAATATGTTCTCTCTTGAGAAACGTCGCCTGAGGAAAACTGATCGAATGTTTTAAAATATTTAATGGTTTCACGAATGTAGACAGATCAACATTGTTTATGATCGATGACACTTTGCGCACGAGGAACAATGGCGTAAAACCAGATGTAGACAAGTAAATCAGACTGCACCAAATTTTTCTTCACCAACGTTGTAGCAGAATGGAATAAGCTTCCACCGTCAGTGGTCCAGTGTAACACGATTGACTCCTTCAAAATAAGCCTGACCGTCACTTCCTTCAACTTAATATCAACTAGAGTAGAAATGCAACGTTTGAGTCTTCTGATTAATGTAAAATCACTTAGTTTAAGGACAGACCACCAAGTCTGGACCATGGGTCTGTGTGGTCTGATTTTCTATGTAAATCCATGTAAAAAATCTCTCTCTCTCTCCTTCCTTCCTTCCTTCCTTCCTTCCTCCCTCCTCCCTCCTTCCTTCCTTCCTTCCTTCCTTCCTTCCTCTCTCTCTCTGTCACACGCACGCACGCACACACACGCATATGTAGAGTTGAACCCGTCTTACCACAGGACGGGAAAAAGACGGTCCTCCTCCGGCAAGACCTCAGGGCCTGTACTTTATAAAGAAATTTATGTGAGACATAAATCAAACATATCCGAGTATTAACAATGACGAGACATAACCCCTCCTTATGCCACCCCTCAATATAACCAGCCTGACATAAGGAGTATTAGTACATCGTTGCCAACCCCTGCGCTGCAATTATGAAAGGGATACCAACTAAAATAAAATGTTGAATTTGGTATAATTTTGATGTTAAAAGCATATTGACGTATTGGTATGTATAAAATAAAATAAAGTATTTTCGGGCATTGTTGACGATGCATAGACCAACATCACATGGAATAATGATAAAATTAAGGACGTACCCTCAAACATGTAAACAAACGTTCCCGCGAGTTTCAGTTAGCAGCAGCCATGGCCGCCAACAGCCAGCCACGACCTCTGCAGCCCTCAGCAGCCATCGAGGTCAGCAGCTACACCAGGAGCAGCAGCAGGAGGACCACAGCCTCACCCCCAGCCACATCAAAGCAGCAGCAGCAGGAACAGCCGCCGCCCCAGCCACAGCCTCCTCGGCAGACGTCACCGCCACGCCAATTGGACGCACGCTGAAACGCTCTCCTTGTACAGCTCTACAGGGAGAAAGCAGCCATCATCAAGGGAAATTCTTCCGACAATGGCTGCTCTGTTGAGGCGAAGGCGAAGGCTTGGGGCAGCATTGTTCTCGCCCAGCGGCACTCCACCCTGGTTTCAGCAGATGCAAAGCAGTGCCAGAGACGCTGGCAAACTGTTATGCATGAAGCAAAGCTAAAATTAGTGTCACCAAAAGGCCAGGAATGGAACAGGTAAGATTTTTCTGAAATAAAATGGTATTCATGAAGTGCAAGGAATGGCTAACAAGCAAAGTGACAGTCCTGTAAATTTCAATGCTTATTATGCTTGATGGAAATAACATTTGTAATGTATTGCCTTTTCTTTTCAATCAAGGGAATTCAATTGACTTAGCTTGCATCATATATATATATATATATATATATATATATATATATATATATATATATATATATATATATATATATATATATATATATATATATTCTTCTAGGTGGTGGCCTTCCGCCCACACCCTCGGGGAGCGGAGGTCATCATCGTTGATGCTGGGAGAGAATGTCTCAGTCAATTCTATTGACAGGACAGTGGTGGACCCTTTTCCACTTGACACTGAAGATGTTCCTGAAAATGGGTGGGTAAATAAAACTTTAGTCATGTATAAATATTTACAGAGCCCTTACATGCCTAAGTGCTGCCCCAGCAAAGTTCTCAGTGACTCCTCCCTCTCAATCACCACTTCCCACCTCCACCACGTACCTTTATCGCCTATGACCCTAATCCGCAATGTGATTATTGGATACCGGTATACATAATAAAAGATACTTTTGCTGTCTGTGCCGTATAATTAAGTGAAATTTTAAAAATTATTTTTTTCATAAATAATAGGAAAAGCATTCATCAGACTGCAGTGGTTGTTATTGTTACTTTCAAAAATATTGATTTTAAAATAATTTTGTCAGCCTTGTGGGCGGCAGGTTCAGGCTAGAATTGCCACCCTGGCTTCCCCACCCCCATGTGAGGGCTCTGAATATTTACTAAACGTTATTTGTACAATCATTAGTAAAATTTGTCATTTCTGTTCCTTGATGATCGTCGTATTTGTCTATTTTAGCTTGTTTGTATGATACACTGATTTGTTATATTTTAGGAATTCTGTACCAACTTTTTATTAAGGTTACAAGAGACAATATGGATAAACCTAAAATGTCTCATAGGTGTCATTAATTTGTACTAAATGTATTGCTTTTATGAAGTGTCTCATATGTCTGACATTACTTCATTACAAAATAAGAATAAATATTCTTAAATCCAAATGGACAAAAATATTACTCTAACATACATGACATTTCCAAATGATTTATCAGTTGTGTTAGTTCATTTTACTGAGAAATGCCTGTCAGGTAGATTGTAGATTTAAAGTTCTCCAAAATAGGTCTTGCTGTTACTGTTGAAAATAATTTGCTTTCTTTTAGAAACTGCAGTACACAAGGAGGAGGTATTGCTTTCCATCTCCTAAAGTCCACAGTTTTCTGCTTAAAGTATTATTATAGAATACTATTACATATTATTATTTACCCAATACTATCATGCTGCTGTATGCAGTCCATATTAGGGCAATCATGGAATCAAACAGTGAGGAACAATGTACAGAAATTTATTCAATTGCTATCGAGAGCTGACTTGATAATGTGTTGAGACATCCTTCCTAGTAATAATAAAAATAAACGGTCTATTATGATTGCAGCTAAAGCTGAAAATATACACATTTAAAATACAAATTTTGAAATATATTTGAAAAAATGGGAAATTGCTAATATGAAAGGGGTATAGGGTCAAAAGGGTCAGGTCGCCGCTGATGGCAGGGGTGTAGAGGCGGCTGAACAGAGTTCTCCCAGCAGCATGATGGTCGGGCTATGTACCCGGGGCACCTGGGACGTCGGCTGGATAGTAAGGCCGTGTCGATGTCACACTGACCATTTCTAAACTTCAGTGTCTTCACGGGACCACAAACACATAGCACTCACTGTCTGTCACCATGATTGCTTTGATGTCACAATGGGCCAGTTTCTTACGATGTTGGGTTTGATGAAAAGGAGAGGGGGATGGAGGGGCAGGGAGAGGCCACCAGCTGGCCCTGGCTACCCATTCGGAGCGCTGTGACCCACGTCTGATCTTCGGTCAGGTCTGCTTACTCATGAACCATGTTAGTTGTCCTAACGACGTAGGCATTACGTACTGAACAGCAGAACACCAAAGAAATGACCCTGGAACACACACCTTTCCTGCAAAGGCTTTTCAACCTAAACTGTATTGTTTCATAAATGGGGATGCAAGTCAAATAACACTGGGTTAAGAAAATTATGAGTGCAGGTACTGATGGATGTATTTTGCCAGGAGCCCCAGGTGGATGTCACACCACCTGTCCCTCCCCAACCCAGCACAGACACACCTCAAACCACCACCACACCACCACCAGTAGTTCCCATGCCAAGCTTCCTCCAGTACACCAGTTGGGACCTGCACCATGTTGGTGGATGAGGAGGAGCTGCAGTTCATCCGCCTGAAGAGGGAACTTGAACTGCAGGCTGCAGAGCTACAAGTAGAAATTAAACAGGCAGAATTAAAAAACTTAAACAAGAAACTGAAATTTAAAAGTACATAAACCCTACTGAACTTCAAGTAAAAAAAACCAATGTAACACACAACACACCCACCATGCCGCTACCACCCCACACACTCCACCCTGTCTCTCCTCTCTTTGCAAAATCCATCCTGTTTCTACCACACCCACCCAGCCTCTTCTCTCTCCTTCACATACCCACCATGCCTCTACTCTCCTTCACACACTCCACTCTGCCTCTTCTCTCCTTCACACACTCCACCCTCAAGCCTCTACTCTCCTTCACACACTCCACCCTGGCTCTACTTTCCTCTCACACACTCCACCCTGCCTCTACTTTCCTTCACACACTCCACCCTGCCTCTACTTTTCCTTCACACACTCCACCCTGCCTCTACTCTCCTTCACACACCTCACCCTGCCTCTTCTCCTCTCAAACACATCTATCTTTCTACCCTGCCGGTACTCTCTCTACATTAGCTTTCCTGTAATATATTTTTCCTTAGGATTCCATTATGTAGTTTTCCTACATAGTTATTTATTATAAAGGAATTTATTTATTTATTTATTGTTAAAAGGAAATCATTTATTGCTTAATATTAGAAAAAAGTAAAGGCAATCATGAGTATATTGTTGTTTTAAACCATACATACTGGTGAAAATTTCTTACCAAATACTGTAATAAATTTATTTGAATACTGAGTATAGCTTCTGCATTTATTAGTGATACGAATGTGGATTTGTAATATATATATATATATATATATATATATATATATATATATATATATATATATATATATATATATATATATATCAAATCCACACAATTTATTACAAACACACATACTTGGAAGTAGGTGGAATTAACCTGTTGATGGGTCGGGAAGCATCACACAGCTGCACGAGGCTGAGGTTGAGGTCTGTCACTGCAACAAAAATTGAAACATTGGTAATAGTAAGATTCTTTAAATGAAAATTTAAAATTAAATACTGAGCAGCATGGAAAGATACAGGCTGATACACAAAACATTTAATTTTGATATTTGTAACTTACATGAAGTGAAGGTTGACAAACTCATCCCTGTAGAGCAGACCTTCCTGAACCTGTCCAGGTACAGGTGGTAGTGGGACAGGTGGGGTCCTCATGGAAAACTGCACCATCACCCTCGTCCTCTCCTTCCTCGGGTATAGGAGGTGTCTGTCTTGCAGATGTTGTGCAAAATAGCACACACCACAGACAGAGTTATTATTAACAAGTAATAAAAATTATTGCTGTGTAGTGACGATACAGTATTGAGATGTGATCATCACTTGATTGTCTACATACCTGTATTATTCTACACACATATGCAGGAGGGCTGACTCTGATTTCACCATGGAGCACATGAAATCTCCGCTTCCACTGGCCAATCCCCCTCTCCACTGTGCTCCTTGTCCTTTGTGTGCTCTGAAAATTTTAGTTAATGACAATGTAGTGATACTGTAAAATTGCTTTGCAACTGAACTTAAAAACAACTTTCGGATAATCTTAAGAATAGCGGTTCAGCAGTGCGCATAAAGGCACGGTATGGTGGTAATTATAACATTACTAGCACATACGACGGATTTTGACAAGGGTCAGCCGTGTTTGTCACAAGGTGTATTTCTCCACGCGGGCCTCACGATTTTTTCCAAGTCGATGGGCGATGAGACAGGCTTGCAGGAGGCTGGTGGAATCCATATGTTTGTTTGTGTGCGTGCAGGTACTGTGACGTACTGTCACGTACAAATTCTGCAGCTTTTCAATTTGTAGGGTTAGGGAGGGGAGGACAAGGAAGAACGAATTATACACGAAAAATGTATTTGTAATTTATTACGCGTCTTTCGCCTTCAGACAAGGCATGAGACACTCTTGCCCAAACTTATTACATTGAAAATCGAAGTTGAAACGGTCTATAACATAATCTGCTTAGTTCTCATCATTGAAGAGCATTGCCCCAGATTTAGGGATTTTTCACGTTTAGGGATATTCTTGGTTTCACCTGCAGCTTGATACCTTAAATTCTCACCTCGTCGTCACTTCTGTCTGTGTCATGGGCATTGGAAAGGTGTACTTCGACCTGGCAAGATTATGGCCTCATTGACTTCTGCTTCAGGTACTCTGGGAAAGCAAGAGACTTTTGCTTGACTTAAAGTGTTGCCAAACAATATCGAGCGGTTGTGGAGTGGAAGCAAAGAGAAAAGTGCCCTCTTTGGCAGGAGGAAGAAGCACTTTGTAGGGGTACTGCAAGGTATGTTTCTATGGCCATTAATGACCCTCAATAAACGCTTGCATGTCTTCCTTCAAGAGGCAGTTGTAGCACATATAACCCCCTGTAACCACTCCACAGGAGACGCATGCTGCATCTACTTCCTCTTAATTTGTAAGTATTTCTGAGGGCATTCTATATTTTTTTGTTGTTAGTTGTAAAGTTCGGTTGGGATAATTTCGAAGAAGGAGGGGGTCCAGGGGAGTCGAGAGGGGGTAGTTAGCTGTTAGGTCGTAAGGTTCGGTTGGGGTAGTTTAAATATACCGACATGCAGTGTGGCTTCTCCGTCAAAAATTATGCGACGCGGACGGATTGGGAGGGGAAACGACTATGCTTGCCATCCAATGACACGCCTGACACTCGTCAACAGATCGGCTGCAGCGGCTGCCAAGTTATATTGAATAGATTACAAGAGCATGCGTTAGGGACTTTAATTACTTTTCGACAAGGAATTTTTCCTAATTTGGGGATTTTTCTGGGAAATTGTAAATAAATTTTTCAGTGATTTGGCTTTCCTAAACTCAGCTTCCCCCACAGGTCACCAGGCTTGTCTTGGGGGTAGGGGTGCTGGGGTGGTGGAGGAATGGAGCCGCTATTCTTAAGATTTATCAAACTTTTCTTTAAGAATGTCATGTTTCACACTCAAGTTCATTAACCCTACTCTATATTACATTTTCCTCTCATAGACTAGTAAGTATGTACTAGCAATACTGAAATTTACAAAAAAGATCAGCCTCAACTGTAATGAACCTAAAATTGCAGCAAGAACTTTTCTAGACAATACCTTGTCAAGTTTCAAATTAGCAATGCAACGTCATGGGACAACAATATTGTTTCTGTAAGATTTATAATCCTGCACTTAAGGGTTGTTATGCTAGATTTTTTCTAATGAACATAGTCAAGGGTTTTGGTGAAGTAAAACACAGCCATGATTGGAAAAAAGGATGAATGTATAAGAGCACTGTTAGGCTAATCATAATACTGTTACCCAATCTTAGCTAATTTTCCTACATTAGTGTAGTTTAATGGCCTAAGCCTGTCGACATAAGCAATGATGAAAGATATTACGGCAATCCTATCACAAAGTAACCCTATTAATCTACAGCTCTGTTATGCGCTGGGGCTGCGCTGCCAGTAATGCATTTTCTGTTGGTGTTGGCTTCACAACCCTCGACCTCCCAAGGAGTGCCATTGCGCTAAGTTTCCAGTTTAAAGGCATTAGGTTAGACTAGGCTACGTTATGTTAGTTTAGGCGTTATGTTAGATTAAAGAATAGGATGGGTTAGGTTAGGATAGTTTAGATTATGTTAGGTTAAATTAGGGCTAGGTCGATTAGGTTGTATAGGTAAGGTTAGTTGCTTGAGAGCTGAGGAGGTGAGTAGCCACCGTGGTAACACTGCAAGTGGCTGGCGAATGAACAAGACTGGCACCCAGCCTTAGCGCGGGTAGAACAGATGAGTGTGGACCACTTGGGCCATAGTAGACATTAATACAACACGAATGTCGGTGTGTGTGTGTGTGTGTGTGTGTGTGTGTGTGCGTACAAAAATCTCTACTCTATTATAGGAGTGATTGTGGGTCTGGCTGAGGTCGTACATAGGTGTCGGAGCTACTTCTTGGAGGGGTAGGCACTGTCTCCAATAAGTGGCATCCTGTAGACCATACCTCCGAACCCCAGTAACAGAGCACTTTCATGCAAATACGTGCGCTGCGGACAGACCTGGCCAGTTTATGGTTTGGTGTAAAATTTCTCCCGTGTGTGTCACACATACGATTTGGTACATTTATAGAGGGTGTCCTTTTCTGTTCACATACTCTGCCTCAAATTTTGCGCATTAACCACATGTGTTCTGTCTATCGCCCCCTACCACACCAGGAAATCCTGCACTTTCAAACTCTCGCCAGTTTCACCTGAGCTTCTTGCATGAAAGAGGGGGAACTTGACAGCGTCTCACCGCGAGGCTGTGCAAGGCGATGGGCCTCCGGGTGACCCTGATGACGGTCTGCTGTAGAAGGCCCCGGTCGTCGCTGCTACACTGCTGCATTTTGCCCGTAGCAGATACCAGTGTTATTGAGGACCTTCATCTCCGGGGGAGAGGGCTTGTCTTGTCGGTAGAGCAGCTGCGCCTCACGCACCAAATCAGCCACGAAGAGTATCCCCACGGTCCAGGGCGGTACCTTCGGATCAATTCCGGGTCACACGCCACAGTGTCCTCCCTGCCTAAATGTCCCCTTTGTTTACAAACAAAAGGAGGACATTAAGGCTTACGGTATCGTGTTCCGCCGCGTCCTCAAATTCCTAAATGTCCTCCCATTATTTTCCAGCACGGAAGGGCATAGTGTTATATTCTTTCATAGGAAAACATCAGTGAATACATTACAACGCTCTGCTTTGTATAAATGAAGTGAAGGGACAATAAATAGCCTTCATGACAGTGATTCATCAGTAAATTAACGGCAAATAGCCTTTTGCTATAAAAAAAAAATGTCGATATGCATAGAGAGAGTGTGTGAGGGAAGGAATTGAGCATGCCATGCATATGTGCTATTTTCATAAAGAATTTTGAAGATGATCTATGAGGTGGTGCTATATAAATAGCTTACCCCCAAAGCAGATTGCTTTCTCTTATAATTATGTGGGTCTACTACATATGACCCTACTGTATAACAACTCAGGTTATCAGAATTACATTGCGGTACACTGTGCTATGGGTGAGGTTTGATTGTCTACAGGAAGAATATGGAGGGAAGGAAATGGTGAAGCCAATATTTCATTACAAAAAAGAATATGTGAAGAGAGAGTATGAGGGAAGGAAATGGTGAAGCCAATATTTCATTACAAAAAAGAATATGTGAAGAGAGAGTATGAGGAAGGAAATGAAGCCAAATATTTCATAAAAAAAGAATATGTGAAGAGAGAGTATGAGGAAGGAAATGGAAGCTATTTCATTACAAAAAAGAATATAAAAGGAAGAGAGAGTATGAGGAAGAAATGGTGAAGCCAATATTTGGTCAAAAAAAAGAATATGAAGAGAGAGTATGAGGAAGGAAATGGTGAAGCCAATATTCTCATTACAAAAAAAAAAAGAATATGTGAAGGAGAAGGAGGGAAGGAAATGGTAGCCAATATTTCATTACAAAAAAAAAAAGAATATGAAGAGAGAGTAAGGAGGAAGGAAATGAGAAGCCAATATTTCATTACAAAAAAAAAGAATATGTGAAGAGAGAGTAGGAGGAAGGAAACAGAAGCCAATATTTCATTACAAAAAAAAAGAATATGTGAAGAGAGAAAAGGAGGAAGGAAATGGTGAAGCCAATATTTCATTGCAAAAAAAAAAAAAAAGAATATGTGAAGAGAGAGTATGAGGGAAGGAAATGGTGAAGCCAATATTTCATTACAAAAAAAAGAATATGTGAAGAGAGAGTATGAGGGGAAATGGAGAAGCCAATATTCTACAAAAAAAAAAAAAGAATATGTGAAGAGAGAGGCAAGGAGGGAAGGAAATGAGAAGTCAATATTTCATATAAAAAAAAAATATGTGAAGAGAGTATGAGGAAGGAATGGTGAAGCCAATATTTACAAAAAAAGAATATGTAAAGAGAGAGTATGAGGGAAGGAAATGTAGCTATTTCAAAAAAAAAAAAGAAGTTGAGGTGAAGAGAGTATGAGGGAAGGAAATGGTGAAGCAATATTTCATAAAAAAAAGAATATGTGAAGAGAGAAAGGAGGTGAAATGGAAGCTAATATTTCATTACAAAAAAAAGAATATGGAAGAGAGAGTATGAGGGAAGGAAAACAGAAGCTAACACTTATTAACATAAAAAAAAAAAAGAATATGTAAGAGAGAGGAGGAAGGAAATGGAGAAGCCAATATTTCATAAAAAAAAAAAAGAATATGTGAAGAGAGTATGAGGGAAGGGAAATGGATTGAAGCCAATATTTCATAAAAAAAAAAAAAGAATATGTGAAGAGAGAGTATGAGGAAGGAAATGGAGGAGAAGCCAATATTTCATTAAGAATAAATAAATCTGCAATGAAATTTTAGTAACCTTTCATTGATAAATGTTTGCAGTGGGTATTAGGCGACGTTTGCTGGTGGCGCTAAACACTCGCTGGCCAGAGCTCCAGCTGCACTCAAATCTCCCACATATGTGAGTGTTCCATAATAATTCTCATAACACAGGTCTGATTGCCAATAGGAGTGGGTTCTTCACTAAATTTGGTGGAAAAATCATGTCAGCCAAGCACAGAAAATCTACGGATGAGCAAGTGGTGGATATTCTTGCCAATATAGTGACATTTTGCACAGCTTCACCTATCACTTGACTCATATTTTGACCAAATAGTTTGTAGTAAGTTTTGCAGTTGGCAATACTCCTTGCCAGCACCCATCATCAAAGTAGATCTACAGTAGTTGCCTTTGGCGGCTGACCGTCACGCACATATAAATGTACATTCACAGGAAACACCCCTGAACGTGCTCTGTATTTTCGCAGGAGAGGCTTACATTACCGAACATTATAAATCTTGGCCTCCTCTTCCAATGGTGTTTTTGTTTTAGCTGTGATAAATAGTTTTTTTATACAAAGGTTAAAAGAGCTGAGTACCAGCGTCACTTGCTGGTGGTGCTAAAGCTCGCTAGAACGCGCCTGGAGGGGAGTCTCATTAATGAGCGGCTTAGCAATGAAAGAAGGTTAAGAAAGATAATTAATATTATTTTGTGGAGACAATGGAAACAGTTGAGAAAGGTTCTGGTGATCTCACCATGAATGGCTGGACCCCCACAGCTGGGCATGAGTGCTCCATTGCCAGGGCCAGAGTTGTGGGTGTCTCCCCTAATCATGCCACTGCTGAATTCCACAACGCTGCAGCCTGTTGTTACCTTCTCTGTAAAGACAGTTGATGGAGGCTCAAGGCTCTGCCTCAACACTACTAGAAAGAGGGAAAGTTCATACATGAGAGAAGCATCAACTAAAACATGCATACATCGAATAACATAGGTACATGAGGAAACACAATCACTCTACTGAACTGAAACATGCCCATAAAAGACAACAGGAAAATATGCAATCTAACAGCACACATAATATAGGTACCATGCTTAAATGTAGTCAACTGTCAACTATGTTTTATATGGAAGTTGTGGAGGCAAAATTGCAATAGTGTGTTGTTGTCAATTAGTATAACATTATATTCAAAAGTCATTCATATATAAACTAGCAATTTCTCTCTACCCACCTAAAGTGGATCACATCTTACTGGATTAGTAAAACTAAAATTACATATTCAAATGCCATTCATAGATTAGCAAAATGTCACTCACCCAAATGAATGCCAGTCCACAGTGGATCACACTGTTCACTTTATGCGTGCAATGTTGGCTGCCTGGCGTTTCAGCACAAGCTGGCCTACATGCAGTGCATAAGCTTTTGACCCCCTTTGGACTTTTTTCTTTTCGTATGCCTTTTTGCCTATGGCATGTGCTTTTTGTTTGGTTGATCTTGAGCCTACTACAATTTAATACTTATTAAAAAAGAGTAAAACCAATATATGGAAAATTACTACAAATCCATGTAATAATGTACTACCAAAATACAATTACATTATGTCAGCAAGTAATACATGCTACAAATTGTAATTTCCATTCAAAAGAGAGACTATTATAAGCAAAGTCAAGACTCACCTTTTCATATGCCACATATTTTCGTGAGGTGGTTGCATGGTCTTCTACAAATTCCTCAAGCTTGCCATCTTCTATGATGTCAGTGTCAGAGTCCACACTCTTTGATCTGAGGAAGGCAAATTTACATGAACTACATAATCAATAAGACATACTGGTCATCATGAAATACTGTATTACACAAGCTACATATAGTTGGACCTTATGCACAAACGTCCCCATAAGTTTATTCAGTAGTGCTAAAATAATTTGTTGATTTTTATCATTACATGGTTTTTGAAAGCACATGAATCATATAGTGTTTTCTGCATATTCCCTCTTACCTCTGACTAAAAATGTGATGCACACTAATAACTGTTACTTTTAGGCATTACATGCACCAAAAACAATGTTTATCTGACCTCCAAAAGTGTGTGGGCTTCCTGACCAAACATTAGGAAAATGGTGTATCAGAGTGACTGTGGCTGAGCAGTTTATTGAGAAAAATGATGTCATGCAGACTCTCGTCCCAGTTTTTGCCACTTGTCAACCAACAGCTTGTTTACTTTCGGCGTTTCACCATACCGTTTATCTTTTCCACCAAACCTAGAAATGGATACCAATCTTTAAGAACCAAATAAAGCCACATAACTCAACTCATATGATATCAGGAAATGTGTTCAAACTGATCTGCCATATCACTATCACAGCAACATTACTGTTTTTATAATCCCACTGTTATAGAAGCTTTCAGTGAAAATAAATCTGCTACACCTGAGACTGTTTGCTGTGCAGTTCAGCTTTACAGTGCCCATACTCTAATGGGGGGACCTGATCTGCATTCGACATTCCAAGGCAAGAAAAGCACAAGAATAGTAGTACTTTAGACCAAACAAAGCTGTTTTATGTACTGCAAGTGACTATGCCTGATGAACATCCTCCCATAACCAACTCGGTAAGGAGTGGCTCTCCTGACACTTCCTCGTCACAGGTTCAATCCCAGTAAGCAGCCGGCGAATACTCTCTCCTTGTGATTAGTCTCGTGGTGGATTTGATACACGCAGAGGACGTCACGAGAGTAATAGGAAAAGAGAACAGAAAATCTCGTCATAAATTGATAATACTTGGTAAATAGTAAGTGAACTGTTATGCCCTGGATGATAAGCACCAATACCACACTTTATTAGAGGAGAGCTGTTAACAAACTTTTACTAAATGATTCCCTAAGCTAGTGCCAGATAAAACTTAAGCTAATAAAAAGCTGGTTCCTGTTAGTTAATTGAAGCATCCTGCTTCAAAAGTATACTTCGTATAATTAAGCCAAACTAACCATTGGTCTGGGATGATAAGCGCTGGAGACACACCTTTTTATTCCCATTTGCTGGCAGAAAGTCATTGTTGATCTGAAAGTATGAGGTATTGCATGTAAAATATTGCACACATTGTAGAAACTGTCAATGATCGAAAGTAATTTTCAACAAACCGTGAAGATTAATTATATATGTGTTAATCATCCCAACACATTTATGTAGCTTATAGCCATGGGTTGAGGGATCCGTTCAGGCTACACTAAACACTAAAGAAAAATATTAAACTTTCCACAAGAAGTCATGGCGGGGTGACAACTACTGTTGTGGCAGGACTGCACGGCAGTGACAACAAATGAATGTGTGACAGGGATCAGGGACATGAATGTCCTCCTTCAGCTGACAGTAAGGAGGTGTATGGGTGTTCCTTCCCCCCTACTTGGTTACAGTATGGGAGGTACAAAATAGTGCACAACCATTATCATAAGTTCAAAATTTCCTGATTTAACCGAACTGAAAAATTGGTGAGGCCTATTACATGGACAACCTTTCAAAGTGACTATCTAAAGAAGTCATACATGTAGTATATCATACCTTACCACCAGTAGATTTTATGAATGCCAAGCTGTGTTCAGGTGCTTAAAGGAGCAAAAGGTGAAGCTAAGAAACTACAAAGCAACAGATGTAATTCAGGAAGAACACTGCACACACAGCAAACATAATAGCCAGTTATATATATATATATATATATATATATATATATATATATATATATATATATATATATATATATATATATATATATATATATATATATATATATATATATATATATATATATATATATATATATATATATATATATATATATATATATATATATATATATATATATATATATATATATATATATATATATATATATATATATATATATATATATATATATATATATATATATATATATATATATATATATATATATATATATATATATATATATATATATATATATATATATATATATATATATATATATATATATATATATATATACTAAGTAGACACTTAAAAAAATTGCTCAATTTCAAAAGCTCCAGTATTATACCTGTCATTCTAAATGATCCATACTTTATTACAAAACTCCTTCCTTGATCAGAGATGAGGCGTTTGGTGCTCCCAATCTGTGAAAACATAAACACACACCATATGGTACAGCGAGCTTACACATTCTCCTCATGGACCTTACAGTGCCATAAATATTTTACATAAAATATATTTTGTGTATGTTTATGCTTATTCTACCTAAGAATACTGTAAAGGAAATACTATTGATATCTTATTACACTAAGGATTGTCCCATTGGAATACAAAGACCTACAAAACCAGTACGTATCAATGAAATTCATCTTACATGCTTATGTACTGCTTGATGCAATTGTTGACACCTGTCCCATCCTTTCTTGGAAGAGGGAACAACAGTACATATTTGGTGAAGTAATCCACAATTGTCAATACGTACTGACTCCCACTCTTGGTCATCGCCAGTGGTCCTGTAATACAGTGAAAATATATCAGTATACATGTAGTGGCATATTTCCTCCCCACGATGGATATCATTTAGCTGAAAAACATGAGGAGCAGCACTGTAATGACTTACTATGTGGTGGCAGAAAACAGATAATAAAGGTGTCATTACAATGGAACACTGAATGCTAAGTTGTTTTGTTTCAAAATATTGTGGAAAATTAAATTGTGGCAATTGTAAATGTAACAGTATTTACTGCATCAAAGTATCTTCTATCATCATCCCTTAACTCATCATTTCTAAATCAATGAAGTCAATTGAGAAATCCATCGCA
>NW_026110914.1:35000-57740 GCF_024679095.1 Eriocheir sinensis | reverse complement strand
CCTCCTCCTCCTCCTCCTCCTCCTCCTCCTCGCTACCTGTTTCTCATGCTCCTCTACGCCACTTTCTCCTCTCTGCTCTTCTTCTTCCTCCTCCTCCTCTTTATTTATCTCCCCTCCACTTCTTTCCTCCAGTTTCTTCCTTCTTTCCCCTTTGCTTCTTCTTTTTTCTTCTTCCTTTTCTTCTTCTTCGTCAGCGTCATCATCTTCTTCCGTCTTTCTCCTTCTTCTTCTTCTTCTTCTTCTTCTTCTTCTTCTTCGTCAGCGTCATCATCTTCTTCCGTCTTTCTCCTTCTTCTTCTTCTTCTTCTTCTTCTTCTTCTTCTTCGTCAGCGTCATCATCTTCTTCCGTTTTTCTCCTTCTTCATCTTCTTCTTCTTCTTCTTCTTCTTCTTCTGTGTCTATAGGAACATAAAGAAGAGAAGAATAAGAAGGAAAGAAGGAAAGAAAATAGGATAACATTGAAAAGGACATTAAAATAGGACGAGGGAAAAGAAGGAAAAAGGAAAAATAACAAAAATGAAAAGAAGGGAAAGGAAAAAAAAGGAAAACGAATAGAAGATTTGAAAAAAAAAGAAAAAAGTAAAAAAAAAAAATAATACAAAATAATCAGGAGACAATGTGTGTGTGTGTGTGTGAGAGAGAGAGAGAGAGAGAGAGAGAGAGAGAGAGAGAGAGAAACAAAGGGTGCGATCGAGAGGGAGTAAGTGAGAGGGAAGAGGAGGAGGAGGAGGAAGAGGAGGAGAGAAAGGAAAGAGAAGGGTCAGGTGGGCGCGTTCCGGAGACAAGTAAGAGGAGAGGAGGAGGAGGAGGAGGAGGAGGAGGAGGAGGTCATAGGTCAGGGGTGAAGAAGGGGATTACCGCCGACTAATTGTTCCCACCGGAGAGAGAGAGAGAGAGAGAGAGAGAGAGAGAGAGAGAGAGAGAGAGAGAGAGAGAGAGAGAGAGAGAAACAGAAATAGAACAGAAAAAGAAAACAGAGAGAGAGAGAGAGAGAGAGAGAGAGAGAGAGAGAGAGAGAGAGAGAGAGAGAGAGAGAGAGAGAGAGAACGGTAATAAGGATAACAGTTGGAGAGCGACGAAACAAAACAGAAATGAAACAGAAAACAAAAAACAGAAAATATAAAGAAAACAATAAGAAAACTCAAAACACTGATGAGAGTATTTGACCGAAACCGCCTCAAGGAAGAAGCTGGAAACAGAAGGACAAGCAGCGGAGGAAGAAGAAGACTGGAAAAGAAGACTCAAAACCTGCATCTCGATATATACAGCAGCGAGTGCCATCTGGGGGTACACGCGTTAACCACCTTGGCTATCGAAGAGTTAACCTGGTAGCTGCAGGGATCATGTTTCTTAAAGGCCCCTCTAAGCGAGAAAAATGAGAAAAATCATCACTCACGCAAACCATTTCGTAATATATATCAACGCATTTGTGATCAGTTTATGTATCATCTATTTTGGGGTTTATATCATGGCAAAATGTGCTGTCGCTGCTACACGGTAAAGCCACAAATTTGGCCTGTCGTTGCTACACGGTAAAGCCACAAATTTGGCCTGTCACTGCTACACGGTAAAGCCACAAATTTGGCTCCGTCGTTCCTACATCGGTAAAGCCACAAATTTGGCCTGTCGTTGCTACACGGTAGTTGTGCAAATTTGCCTCCGTCGTTGCTACACGGTAAATAACAATTTGGCCTGTCGTTGCTTACACGGTAAAGCCACAATTTGGCCTGTCGTTGCTACACGGTAAAGCCACAAATTTGGCCTGTCGTTGCTACACGGTAAAGCCACAATTGGCCTGTCGTTGCTACACGGTAAAGCCACAAATTTGGCCCGTCGCTGCTACACGGTAAAGCCACAAATCTGGCCTGTCGCTGCTACACGGTAAAGCCACAAATTTGGCCCGTCGCTGCTACACGGTAAAGCCACAAATTTGGCCCGTCGCTGCTACACGGTAAAGCCACAAATTTGGCCCGTCGCTGCTACCGGGTTAAAAGGTCACCGTGTCAGACTCCTCTTCCGCACTGTACCTGACGCCCCGGCCCCCTGCTATGGACTTGCAAGGAGTACTAGTCTCGCACCGTACGTGGCATGGGGGTGATCAAAGCCAGGGTTAAGGGAGGTTAGGTTAGGTTAGGGGCCCGGGCGTCAGAGTCCACAGATGTTGCGCCGACTAAACGAAACTTTCCAACTTTTCCGACAAACTAGGTTATGAGGTAAACTCGCGGCCCGATCCGGCTTTATAATCGAATAGCGCCACAAAAACCTCTTTCCAAAATAGTACCGGAACCTTCCCTCTCTCTCTCCCCTCCCTCCCTCCCTCCTCTCCGCAGTCAAAGGGAGCGAAAGAGGCAAGTCGATTCACCCTCAAAATTGGCCGTAATGGGTTGTTAGGGGAAAATTGGGAAGGGGAGGGACTAGGGTAGGTATTGGGAGGATTTGGGGAGGGAGGGATTAGGGTGTGTTAGCTGGATGTTAAGTGTGATTGGGTAAAGATTGGGCTGGCGAGGCTGTGATTGGGTGGATTTTTTTTTTTTTTTTTTATATGTATGGGGAGGTTGTATTAGGGGAGGAGAGAGGAGAGCGGAAGGGCTAAAAAGGGGAAGGGGGAGGGGAGGGTGAAGGGAAGTGATGGGGAAGAGGGAAGATTATGCTTTGAGAGAGAGAGAGAGAGAGAGAGAGAGAGAGAGAGAGAGAGATTGTTCACTTTACTAACAATTTGCGGTTTTGATTCTCTCTCTCTCTCACGAACCTACTGATTACTTTATTTTTCACTTTTTTTTTTATGGCAACCCAATTATAGCCATTTTTGTGATGGTGGAGGAGGAGGAAGAGGAAGAGGAGGAGGAGGAGGAGAAGGAGGAGGAGGAGGAGGAGGATGTGAGTGCAAATCCTCTTTCTTCCTCCTCTTAATCCTCCTCATTCCTCCCTGCTCCCTCTTTTATTATGATTTTCCTCTCCTTCCTCTTCCTTTCTCTTTCTCATTTTCCTCTTTTCTCTTTTTCTTTGTCTATTTCCTTTTTCTCCTTCATTTATCTTCTCGTTGACAGCCTATCATTTTCTTCCTCTTTCCCCTTCCTCATCTTCTCTTTCCTCTTCCTCTCCTCTTTGTCTTTGTTTCTTTATTTTCCTCTTCTTTGTTTCCTCTCTCTCTCTCTCTCTCTCTCTCTCTATCTATCTATCTATCTCTTCCCTCTCCCTTCTCTCTCTATCCTCCCTTCCTTTCACCTGTCTCTCCTCCCCCTTCCTCTACCCTCCCTGTCTTCTCCCTTCCTCCTCCTCCTCCTCCTCCCTTTCTTCCTCCTTCCTTCATTCACATCATCTTCTTCTTCTTCTTCTTCTTCTTCTTCATGCCTTTCACCCGTTGCTTCATCTCCTGTTAGCATCTTCCGTGTGTGTGTGTGTGTGTGTGTGTGTGTGTGTGTGTGTGTGTGTGTGTGTGTGTGTGTGTGTGTGTGTGTGTGTGTGTGTGTGTGTGTGTGTGTGTGTGTGTGTGTGTGTGTGTGTTTGCTTTCACTTGTTATTAAATGTTGACTTGAAATTTTTTACCTAATTTTAAGATTATTATTATTATTATTATTATTATTATTATTATTATTATTATTATTATTATTATTATTTTCTTCTTTGTTCTTTTTTTTCTTATTTTTTCTTCATTATTTTCATCTTTATCTTCATTTATTTTTTATTTATTTTTTCCTTTTAATTATAGTTTCTCTCTCTCTCTCTCTCTCTCTCTCTCTCTCTCTCTCTCTCTCTCTCTCTCTCGACAGGCCTATCACTGCTCTCCGGCTGTCGTTCCCGGCGGTGTCACGAGGCCTGAGAGAGAGAGAGAGAGAGAGGGAAGGAAGGAAAGAAAGATTTGTCTGTCTTTTTCTCTCCCTTCTCTCACTTTCTTCCTCTCCTTTTTCCCCCCTTTTCCCCTCCTCCTCCTCCTTACCTCTCTCTCCCTAGTCTTCCTTTCCTCCCTTCTCTCTCCTTCATTTCTCCTTCATTCCTTTCTCTCCTTCCTTCCTTCTCATTCTCTTCTCATTTTTATCCTTATTCTCTTTTCGCTATTATGGTCTGTTTCTTGTTTTCTTTCTTTCTTTTTAATCTTTTTTCTTATCTCATTTGTTTCTTTCTGGTATTTTATTATTTTCCTTTTTCTTTTTCTCTCCTGTTTCTTTGTTTTTTTTCCCCCATCTTTATTCCATCTACATCACATCTTCTTTTCCCTCTTCTTACCTCTCTTCCTCTCTCCTCTTCTCTCCTTTCTTCCTTTTTCTCCTTCTCTCCTTTCCTTTACCCCATCTCACTTTTCTCTCTTCTTCTTCTTCTCTCTATCTCTCTCTCTCTCTCTCTCTCTCTCTCTCTCTCTCTCTCTCTCTCTCTGTTTATATTTATCCATCTTCTTCGTATCTCGTTATTCCTCTCTCCTCTTCTTTTCTCCTCTCCTCTCTCTCTCCCACTATTTCTCTCATCTCTTCTCTCCCTCCCTCTCTCTCCTTCCCTCCCCTCCTCTCCTTCGCGTTTATTTCACCTGTATTTTTTTTTAATTAAGGTGTTTATCTAATTCTTTATTTCTTCTCTTCTGCAGGTGAGTGAGTTGACGGGGCCACAGAGAGTGAGAGTGAGTGAGAGTGAATCGTCGCTGGAGATGGTGAGTGTGCGCGTAAGTGTGGGGGGGGGGGGGGAGAGGGGGGGGGGGGATGAGGGGTGTCAAGACGCAGAGAAATTAAGAAAAAGAGTTAGGAAGGAAAAAAGAAAGAAAGAATGAAATGAATAGATGATTGGAAGGATGGAAGGAAGGAAGAAAGGAAGGTTAGAAGGAAGAAAAAGAAAGGAAATACAGAAACAAAAAAGGAAAGAAAGGAAAGGACGAAAGAGAGAAAGGGGCAAGGAAGGAAAGAAGACATGAGGGAAATACTGAAGGAAGGAAAGAAAGAAAGAAAGGAAGAAAGAAATAATGAAAAGAGAGGAGATGGAAGGAAAGGAAGGAAGGAAGGAAGGAAGATGTGAAGGAAACAGAACAAGAAGAAAAGGAAGAAAAAGGGAAGGAAGGAAGGAAGGGAGAAAAAAAGAAGGAAAGAAAAGGAGAAAGGAAGCAAAAGAGGATCAAAGAGGAAGGAAAGAAGGAAGGAAGGGAAGTAAAGGAGAAAGGAAGCAAGAGAGAATCAAATGAGGAAGGAAACAAGGAAGGAAGGAAGGAAGGAAAGAAAAGGAGAAAGGAAGCAAGAGAGGATCAAAAGAGGAAGGAAACAAGGAAGGAAGGAAGGAAGGGAAGAAAAGGAGAAAGGAAGCAAAAGAGGATCAAAAGAGGAAGGAAACAAGGAAGGAAGGAAGGGAAGAAAAGGAGAAACGAAGCAAAAGAGGAAGGAAACAAGGAAGGAAGGAAGGGAAGAAAAGGAGAAACGAAGCAAGAGAGAATCAAAGAGGAAGGAAACAAGGAAGGAAGGAAGGGAAGAAAAGGAGAAAGGAAGCAAAAGAGGATCAAAGAGGAAGGAAAGAAGGAAGGAAGGAAGGGAAGAAAAGGAGAAACGAAGCAAAAGAGGAAGGAAACAAGGAAGGAAGGAAGGGAAGAAAAGGAGAAAGGAAGCAAAAGAGGATCAAAAGAGGAAGGAAACAAGGAAGGAAGGAAGGGAAGAAAAGGAGAAACGAAGCAAAAGAGGAAGGAAACAAGGAAGGAAGGAAGGGAAGAAAAGGAGAAACGAAGCAAAAGAGGATCAAAAGAGGAAGGAAACAAGGAAGGAAGGAAGGGAAGAAAAGGAGAAACGAAGCAAAAGAGGATCAAAAGAGGAAGGAAACAAGGAAGGAAGGAAGGGAAGAAAAGGAGAAACGAAGCAAAAGAGGATCAAATGAGGAAGGAAAGAAGGAAGGAAGGAAGGGAAGAAAAGGAGAAACGAAGCAAGAGAGGATCAAATGAGGAAGGAAACAAGGAAGGAAGGAAGGGAAGAAAAGGAGAAAGGAAGCAAGAGAGGATCAAAAGAGGAAGGAAAGAAGGAAGGAAGGAAGGAAGAACGCAATGGAGTAAAGGAAAGAATACCAGGGAAAAGGAAGAAACAAACAAACAAACAAACAAACAAGTAAGCAATTAATAAAAGGCACTAAACACAATTAAAGGAATATTAGCGTGTATGTGATATTCGCCATTATGAAAATTAGAATTGGATTCGCCTCGAGGTATTGGCGGCTAATTGAATCCTATTGTCGGCGGCTTGGATTCCACTTGCGAACACACCTTATACCCCCCCCACCCACCCCCTTGCCCCCTCCCCCCACCCCCCTCCCCTCTTCCTCCATGTCCCCTCTGTCCAGGGTAATGAGAGCCATGTAATTAGAACTCTTCTCTCTCTCTCTCTCTCTCTATCCGTTTTATCTTTTTTTCCTTCATCTTTTTTTTCTTTTTTTTTTCTTCTTCTTCTTCTTCCTTTCTTCCTCCTCCTCCTCCTCCTCCTTCCTCCGTAGTCGTAGGTATGGAGAAATCTAATTACTGAGAGAGAGAGAGAGAGAGAGAGAGAGAGAGAGAGAGAGAGAGAGAGAGAGAGAGAGAGATTAAAAATGATGTAATAACCGGTATTAAGCGAAAATGAGGAGAAAGAGGAAGAAGAGGAGAAGAAGAAGGAAGGACATTTTGAGTTACGACTTTAAGAAGAAGGAAATGAAGAGGAGGAGGAAGATGCCAGGAAATGAAAAGAGGAGCGAAACGGTGACGCTGAAAGAAGAGGAAGAGGAAGAGGAAGAGGAAGAGGCGACTGGCTAAAGGGAGCGACGAAGCGAAGAGGAGAGGTAGGGAAAAAGAAGAGAGGAATGGAAGGGGAAAGAAAGAGAGGGGAGAAAAAGGGAAGAAGGAAGGAAAGGGGAGGATGAGGAGAGGAAGAAAAAAGAAAGAGGTAGGGATATAGAAGAGAGGAATGGAGGGGGAAAGAAAGAGAGGGGAGAAGAAGGGAAGAAGGAAGGAAAGAAATGAAGAGAGGAAAGGGCGAGAATAAAGGAAGTGAAAGAAAATAAGGATGATGAAGGAATTAAGGAGGAGTCTCAAGAGGAAGGAAGGAGAGAGAGAGATTGAAAAGAAGGAAAATAACCAAGAAAAAGAGGGAATAAGGTTGAAAATTTAAGAGGATGGAAACGAAGGAAGAAAAGAAAGGAAAACAGGAAATAGAAAAAGAAGGAAAGGATGGATTAAAAGAATGAATATAAAGGAAAATTGTGAAAAAAAATAATAAAAAAATGAAGGAAGGAAAGGAAAGAAGAAAGGAAGGAAAGGAGAATAGAAAAGAAAATATAGAAAAGGAAAGTGGAAGAAAAAAAAATAAGGAGAAAGAAAAGTAAAAAAAAATAAAGGAGAAAAAGGAAAACAGAGAGAGAGAGAGAGAGAGAGAGAGAGAGAGAGAGAGAGAGAGAGAGAGAGAGAGAGAGAGCAGGTGAGGGGTTGGTCTCCATGGGGCGGATTTCCCTTTTCCGCTGTAACGGCCGAGAGGAAGGTGACCGTTGCCCTCCTCCTCCTCCTCCTCCTCCTCTTCCTCCTCCTCCTCCTCTCACTATCTCTGTCCCCTCTTTCCTCCTTCCGCCCTTTTTTTTTTTTTTTATCCATATTTCCTCTACACTTTCCTCCTCCTCCTCCTCCTCCTCCTCCTCCTCTCTCCCTCTTCTCTTTCCTCTTGTTCTTTTTGTTGTTTTTTGTTGTTTTTGTCTTATTCTGTTCTTCCTTCTTCTCTTCCTCCTGTTTTTCTTTTTTTTCTTTTTTTTTTCTCCTTGTTTCTCTGTTTCTCTTCCTCCTTTTCCTCTCTCTCTCTCTCTCTCTCTCTCTCTCTCTCTCTCTCTCTCTCTCTCCTTCTTAATGTTCCTTCTCTTATAATCCTCCTCCCCTTCCGTTCATCTCTCCTCCTCCTCCTCCTCCTCCTCCTCCTCCTCCTCCCTCTCCCTCCCTTCCCTTCCTTCCTTCCCTTTTCTCATCTCCTATTTCTTTCCTTAATTTCCTTCCCTTTCCTTCCCTTAATCCTGTCCGCTCGTAACCCTCCCTTCCCTCCCTTCCTCCCCTTCTCTCTTCCCCTCTTTTTCCTCCTCTCTTCCCCTTCCTCTCTCTCTCTCTTCCCTTCGAGTGTTCTCCTTTCTACTTCCTCTCTTTCTTTCTCCTTCCCTTCCCTCTCTCTTACAATTTTTCTTCCCTCCTCCTCTTCCTTCCCCTTCCCTCCCCTCCTCCTCCCCCGACCAGTTTACTACAGAAGGGCGAAGGGACAGTGAGGGGGCTGTCAAGGGAAGGGCTGAAGGGACTGAAGGGACGGGGGGACTGACTGACTGACTGATAGACTAATTGAGTAGCAGCTCTCTCTCCTCCTCCTCCTCCTGGAAATATATATACAGAAAATAAACGTTACAAGAGAGAGAGAGAGAGAGAGAGAGAGAGAGAGAGAGAGAGACCAGTAACGAAGCGAAAGAGAAGGAAATAAAAAAGATGAATAAAAATGATAATTGGTGACGAAAGGGGAGAATACGAGAGAGAGAGAGAGAGAGAGAGAGAGAGAGAGAGAGAGAGAGAGAGAGAGAGAGAGAGAGAGAAGGGGAACAGATATGATTGGTAACTCTCTCCCTCTTGAAGTTTAAATCGCAAAGAGAAAACAGGAATAAGGGAGAGAGAAAATAAAGAAATAATTAGAAGGTTTAAATAAAGAGGAGGAGGGAAGGAAAGAAAAAAGAAAGGAGGAAAGAAAGGAAAGAAGAAAGAATGAGAGATAGCAAGCTTAAAAAAGAAAGTAGAAACAGAACGGAGAGGAAAGAACGAGAATAGGAAAGAAAAGAGAAGAGAACGAACGAGGATGGAAAGGAAAAAGAAAGGAGAGAATAGAGAGGAAAAATATGTGCAATTGAGAATATTGAGGAAAGGAAAGGAGGAAAAGGAGGAAAATAAAATAAAAAAGTGTAGCTACATAAGTGATAAAGAGAGAGGAAGAAAAGGGAGAGAAGGAGGAGGAGGAGGAGAAGGGAGAGGAAAAAATAAGGAGAAAGAAAATCAGAAACGAAGGGAAGGAATATACCAGAAAAAGAATAAAGAAGGAATGAAAGGAAGGGTCACACACACACACACACACACACACACACACACACACACACGCACCTCTATTTCTCCCTTCAAATCCACTTCACGACCTGACACGATTTTTTCTTCCCGCCCTTTTAACACACACACACACACACACACACACACACACACACACACACACACACACACACACACACACACACAAGATTTCGTTACCTTCCCTTTCATTATTTTTTCTTCCTTACTTTTTTTTTTTTAATATTCCCAAAGAGGAGGAGGAGGAGGAGGAGGATTGGTAGAGAAAGGAAAGGATGGGAAACAAATGGAATTGTAAAGAGGGAAATAGAGAGAGAGAGAGAGAGAGAGAGAGAGAGAGAGAGAGAGAGAGAGAGAGAGAGAGAATGAAAAATTTGATAACAACTTGCCTGGGAAACGATATTGTGTGTGTGTGTGTGTGTGTGTGTGTGTGTGTGTGTGTGTGTGTTTCATTCCTTCTTTATTTCTTTCCTGGGTTGTTTTTCTCTCCTTTCTTTTTTTTCTTCTTTCCTTCTTTCCTTCCTTCCTTCCTTCCTTCCTTCCATCCTTCTCTTTATTGCTTTCTATCTCTTGTTTCTCCTTCCTTCCTTCCTTCCTTCCTTTCCCTCTCTTTCCTCCATTGTTATTTCTATCTTCCTTCCTTCATTTTCTGTATTGCTCTCTTGTTTCTCCTTCCTTCCCTCCTTCTCTCCTTTCCTTCTCTTTCCTCCTTTGTTATTCCTTCCTTCCTTCCTTCCCTTATTCTAATTATTTTTTTTCCCTCCACGTTTTGTTCTTATTTTCCTTTCTCTCCTTCCTTCCCTTCCTTCCATTCTTTGTTTCCTTCCTTCATTCAATTTCTTCACTTCTCCCTTTCCTTCGTTTCCTTCTCTTTGTTCCTCTTCTTCCTCTTTCTCCTCATTTCTTCCTTTCCATAATTTCTTTCCTTCAATCCTTTTTATTTATCTTTATTTCCTTCTTTCATCCTCTTCTTCCCTTTTCCTTCCTTTCTGTAATTTCTTTGTTCCTTCTCTTTCATCGTTTCTTTCTTTCTTTCTTTCATTTGCTCGTGTTTACTTTCTTTTCCTCTCGTTCTTTTTTTTCTTTTTTTTATTTATTTATTATTATTATTATTATTTTTTTTTTTTTGGTCTATAATTCCCTGTGGCTCGACCTATCTCTATCTCTATCTTTCTTTTCTCCTTCTTTATCTTTTCCTATTCTCTGTCTTTCTTTCATTCTCTTCTCCTCCTCCTCCTCCTTCTCCTCCAGTCCCAATTCCATATCTTCTTCTTCTTCTCTTCCTCCTCCTGTTCTACTTCATTCTCTTCTTCTTCCTTCCTCCTCCTCCTCCTCCTCCTCCTCCTTCTCCAGTCCCAATTCCATATCTTCTTCTCCTTCTTCTTCTCTTCCTCCTCCTGTTCCACTTAATCCTCTTCTCCTCCTCCTCCTCCTCCTCCTCCTCCTCCTCCTCCAGTTCCAATTCCATATCTTCTTCTTCTTCTTCTCTTCCTCCTCCTGTTCCACTTCATTCTCTTCTTCTTCCTTCCTCCTCCTCCTCCTCCTCCTCCTCCTCCACATATCCTCTTGCACTCGTCCCAGCTGGTTCTCCTTCCTCCTCTTTTTTTTCATCTTCCTCTTCCTGACCGCCAACTTGTTTATGATTCACTCCTCCTCCTCCTCCTCCTCCTCCTCCTCCTCCTCAGTTCTCGCCTCGCCACTCCTATATCGTTCAATTTGCTCGTTTTCCTCTTTCTTCCTCCTCTTTATTTCTCCTCTTTATTCCTCGTTTTATTAAGTCTGTTAGTGCCGGAAAGACCTCTTGATTAGTTAAGGGAAGATTGTTGTTGTTGTTGTTTACTATAACATTAAATTTGGTTCTTCTTCTTCTTCTTCTTTTTCTCCTTCTACTTTTTACTTTATCTTGCTTTCCCCTTCTTTCCTTCTCTTCCTTTCCCTTCCCTTCTCTTCCCTTTCCTTCACATCCCTCTTCTTCCTTTCCCTTCCCTTTCCTTTCCTTTCCTTCCTTTCCCTTTCCTTCCTTTTCCTTCCCCTTCCCTTTCCTTCCTTTCCCTTCCCTTCCCTTCCCTTCCCCTTACATCCCCCTTCTTCCCTTCCCTTCCCTTTCCATCCCTTTCCATCCCTCTTCTTCCCTTCCCTTCCCTTTCCATCCCTCTTCTTCCCTTCCCTTCCCTTCCCTTCCCTTTCCATCCCTCTTCTTCCCTTCCCTTCCCTTCCCTCTTCTTCCCTTCCCTTTCCTTCCCTTCCATCCCTGTTCTTTTCCTCTCTTCTCCCCTCCTTCCCTTCTCAACCCTTTCCTTCTGTTGCTCGCTTCCCTTCCCTGGACGCGACCCCTCCACCTCCCCTTCCAGCTGTGGGCCACGCCGCACCCCGGGGCCGTAAACTGTTGAATCGGGCCGCTCCAGGGATCTTGTGAAGGCTTGCTTTATGCGCGCGTCAAGTGATTCTACGGGGATACAGACCAGTGGAGGGGTAGAGTGGCCGGCCCCGGGGAGCCTTCAGGGCCGCGGGGTGCTGTCCCGCGGCCCCTGTGGTACCCCGCGGTGTGTACCTACAGGCGGCGGTTGTAGAACGGCGCGTGGATCGCCTACATTAGCAAAGGAACACGAAAGAGGGGGGAAAAAGAGGAATGAAGAGGAGGATAGAGAAATGGAAGGAGAAGAGAAGGAAAGGAAGAGGGAGAAAGGAGGGGGGAAAAGAGGAATGAAGAGGAGGATAGAGGAATGGAAGGAGGAGAGAAGGAAAGGAGGGGGGAAAAAGAGGAATGAAGAGGAAGATAGAGAAATGGAAGGAGGAGAGAAGGAGGAAGAAAGAGGGGAAAGAGAATGAAGGAGGAAGAAAGAGAAGAGGAGAAAGGAGTGGGTAAAAGAGGAATGAAGAGGAGGATAGAGAAATGGAAGGAGGAGAGAAGGAAAGGAAGAGGGAGAAAGGAGGGGGGAAAAGAGGAATGAAGAGGAGGATAGAGGAATGGAAGGAGGAGAGAAGGAAAGGAAGAGGGAGAAAGGAGGGGGGAAAAGAGGAATGAAGAGGAGGATAGAGGAATGGAAGGAGGA
Source organism: Eriocheir sinensis (assembly GCF_024679095.1). NCBI lineage: Eukaryota > Metazoa > Arthropoda > Malacostraca > Decapoda > Varunidae > Eriocheir > Eriocheir sinensis. The sequence goes on along the minus strand of NW_026110914.1, from coordinate 45,635 downwards.
GAGAAGGAAAGGAAGAGGGGGAAAAAGAGGAATGAAGAGGAGGATAGAGAAATGGAAGGAGAAGAGAAGGAAAGGAAGAGGGGGAAAAAGAGGAATGAAGAAGAGGATAGAGAAATGGAAGGAGAAGAGAAGGAAAGGAAGAGGGGGAAAAAGAGGAAAGAGAAATGGAAGGAGAAGAGAAGGAAAGGAAGAGGGGGAAAAAGAGGAAAGAGAAATGGAAGGAGAGGAAAAAGGAGAAGAGAAGGAAGGGAAAAGGAAGAAGACCAGATTTTGAGGTATCCTTCGGCTGTTTGTATTTACTCGTGTGCTCTGTGGTCACCCTCCTTGTCTAGTGTGTCTGCGGTCGTCGGTAAACTCCCTCCATCGGGCTGAGGCGGCGAGGCTGGGCACCCAATCACACATATTTGACAAGGCTTTCATACGAGTCCAGGGCATTTCTAGGGACAGTTCTATGACCCTGGTGGTAGTCTGACCTTTCTTCTGTACCACGAACCTAAAATACCACTCATTAGAACCCGATCAATCTCCTATTTGGCCTATTGAAATTGTTGATGAGGTGGACGCGTCTAAATATACCGATCTGTGTGTGTGTGTGTGTGTGTGTGTGTGTGTGTGTGTGTGTGTGTGTGTGTGTGTGTGACCAGTTCGCTGCCTCTCTCACCCCTCCTGAAGCACTCTCAACGCCACGCCCCAAGGATCAACTCATTACGGGTTCGAGAGGGGCGTGGCGGGGCGGGGGCGGGGCCAGGGGGGGGTAGGGAGGACTCTGGGGTCTGTAAGCATTGCAGTAGGGGAGAACAGGGATGGGGTGGAAGGGAGGGTGATCTGAAGGAGCTGTGGTAAGGGAGAACAGGAATGGGGGTGAAAGAGAAGGGGGGATGTGTGGAGCTATAAGGGGTGGAGAAGAGGGAGACGTAGGTAGGGGGGGATCTGTCTGGCTAGATTAGTGTTAGGGGTGGTGTTGAGCTAGTGGTGATATGTTTGTGCTTTTGTGACGAGATGGTGTGCAGGGGGGAAGGGGGGATGTGCTTAGAATAGAGTTAGTGTTAGTGGTGTCTGAGTAGTGGTGTGTCATTAGTGGTGATGTTTTGGGGAGAGGTGAGGGGTGAGGAGGGGAAGGGGTGCAGGGGTGAAGGGGGGATGTGCTGAGAAGAGTGTTAGTGGTGGTGGTTGTTGGGGGAGAGGTGAGGGGTGAGGAGGGGGAGGGGAAGGGGTGCAGGGGTGAAGGGGGGATGTGCGGAGAAGAGTGTTAGTGTTAGTGGTGTGTTAGAGTTTGTGGTAGTGGTGGTGGTTTGGGGGAGAGGTGAGGGGTGAGGAGGGGGAGGGGAGGGGGGGGAAGGGGTGGAGGGGTGTGTCGCCTCCTCAGTGAAGGCATCCATCTCGTTCTCTTCCTTCCTGTCAATATATTTCTCCCCCGCCCCGCCCCGCCCCGCCCCGCCCCGCCCCGATCACATCACTCTCCCATTTCGCTTTTCCGTGTTCCATCATTGCCTTCTCCCCTTTCCTTCTTTTTCCTTCCTTTCCTTCGCTTCCTTTCTCTTCCCTTCTCCTCCATTCTCTTTCCTTGTCTTTCTCTTCCCTCCCTTTCCTTCCCTTTCCCTTCCTTTCCCTTCTTTCCTTACGCTCCTTCCCCTTCTATTTCCTTTTCTTTCCTTTCTTTCCCTTCCCTTCCCTCGGCCCCTTCATCTGTCCCTTCAATCCCTGCGTCCCTTCACTTCTTCAATCACCCTTCCCTTTCCTTCCCTTCCCTTTCTTTCCCTCCTCTTCCCTTCCCTTCCCTTCCTTTCCCTTTCCATCCCTTGTCTTCGTTTCCCTTCCCTTCTCTTCTTTTCCCTTCCTTTCCCTTCTGTTGTCTTCACTTTCCTTAATTTTTCTTCCCTTCCCATTCTTTCCCTCCTCTTCCCTTCCCTTCCCTTCCTTTCCCTTTCCATCCCTTGTTTTCCCTTCCCTTCCCTTCTCTTCTTTTGCCTTCCTTTCCCTTCTGATTGTCATCCATTCCATCTATTCCCCTCCTTCCCATCCCTTCCCTTCCTTCCTTTCCCATTCCATCCCTTCGTCTTCCCTTCCCCTTCCTCCCCTTCTCTTCTCTTCCAGTGTCTTCCCCTCTCTTACCCTGTCTTTCCCCTCCCCTCCTTTCCCTTCCCTTCCCTTCCCTTCCCTTCCTTCCCTCGCCCCATCATCTGTCCCTTCATTTCCTTCGTCCCCTGCACCTCTTCCCTCACGCTGACCTGCCCCTTCGCGTCATTACTCTCTACATCTCTCTCTCTCTCTCTCTCTCCTCGTTTTCGCATTATTATTATTATTATTATTATTATTATTATTATTATTATTATTATTATTATTATTATTATTGTAGTTGTGTTTTCATCGTGTGTGTGTGTGTGTGTGTGTGTGTGTGTGTGAGAGAGAGAGAGAGAGAGAGAGAGAGAGAGAGAGAGAGAGAGAGAGAGAGAGAGAGAGAGAGAGAGTTGCTACGTACGATTTTATTTGTTTTGTTTATGTTATTGTTTTTTTTTTATATATATCTTTCGTTACTATTAACAACAACAACAACAACAACAGCACAGAAAGAGGAGGAGGAGGAGGAGGAATCGTAGAGAAAAAGGAAGAAGAGAAGGAAGAAAAGAAAAAGAGGAAGGGAGATGAAGAAGAAGAATTGGTCAAAGAAAGAAAATAGAGGAGGAGGAGGAGGAGGAGGAAGAGGAGGAGGAGGAGGAGGAGGAGGAGCCCGCATGTTGCTAAGGTCGCCATGGAGTGTGTCCTCCTTCCTTCCTCCTCTCCTCCTTTCCTCCCTCCTTCCTTCCTTTCCTCCCTCCTTCCTCCTTCCTTTCCTCCCTTCCTCCTCCCTCCTTCCTTCCTCCCTTCCTTCCTTCCTTCCTCCTTCTTCCTCCTTCCTCCTTCCTTTCCTCCCTCCTTCCTCCTCCTTTCCTCCTTCTCCTTCCTCCTTTCCTCCCTCTTTCTTCCTCCTCCTTCCCTCCCTCTCCCTTTCCTTTCCTCCTCCTTCCTCCTTCCTTCCTCCTTTCCTTTCCTCCTTCCCTCCTTTTCCTCCTTCTCCTCTCCTTTCCTTTCTCCTTCCTCTCTTTTCCTCCTTTTCTTCCTTTCTTCCTCCTTCTCCCTTTCCTTTCCTCCCTCCACTTCATCTCTTTCCCTCACAGAAATGGTTCTCTCCTCCTCCTCCCTCCTCCTTCTTCCTCCTCCTCCTTCTCTCCCTCTCTTTCTCTTTCTCTCCCCTATTTCCATGATTATTTGATTCTATAGAAATCCTCCTCCTTGTCCCCAAGTTTCCTCCATCTCTCTCTCTCTCTCTCTCTCTCTCTCTCTCTCTCTCTCTCTCTCTCTCATTAATTTATTCCTTTTCCTCTTTTTCTTTTGCTTTTCCTTCGTTTTCTTGTTTTCATTTTCATATTTCTTTTTTTTTCTTCTTTTTCTTTTTCCTCCTCCTCCTCCTCCTCCTCCTATACCACCATCACCACTGCTACTACTATTACTACTACTACTACTATTACTACTACTACTACATCTACTACTACTACTACTACTACTACTACTACGAATAATAATAATAATAATAATAATAATAATAACAATGTTTCTCTAATATTTCCTTTATTCTCCTCTGCAGGTAAGTTGACGAGGCCACAGGAGGAAGAGAAAGAGAGAAAAGGAGAAAGAGAGAGAGAGTCGTCGCTGGGGGTGGTGAGTGTGTGTGTGTGTGTGTGTGTGTGTGTGTGTGTGTGTCTGTCTCTCTGTCTGTATGTATGTCTGTCTGTCTGTCTGTCTGTTTCTCCCGCCAAAATTTTATTGCAAAGATAGTGAACGAGAGAGAGAGAGAGAGAGAGAGAGAGAGAGAGAGAGAGAGAGAGAGAGAGAGAGAGAGAGAGAGAGAGAGAGAGAGAGTGAGAGAGAGAGTAAGAGGAAAATAACCAACTCAAGAGGAATGGACTTTGCAGATCCTCTTGGCGTCATATCGCTTAGAGGAGGAAGAAGACTGGGAGGAGGAGGAGGAGGAGGGAGGAGGGGAGGAGAGAGAGAAGGAAGGGGGAGGGGGGGGGCAGGTCTGGCAGGTCTGATAAAAAAGCCTAAAAAACAAAGCCAAAAAAAAAAAAATATCTAAGAACATCACAGACAGAAAATTAGACAAGAAAGAAGGAAGAAGGGAGGAGGTGGATAGAGAAGAAGGGGGGAGGTAGGGGAAGGAGGAGGAGGGTAGGGGGGGAGGGGGGGGCAGGTCAGATCTTCCCTTAAGAACAAAAAAGCTCTTTCGACTTGAGGGGAAGCTGATATTCCAAGGCGAGGAGGGAAGCTTCTTATGGGGTCACAAACTGCCCCCCGCCCCCCTCTCCCCCACTCCCTGACCCTCCCCCAACGACCAGCAGCATAGGGGGAGGAGGGGGGAAGAATGGGAAGACGAAGGAGAAGGAAGAGGAGGAGAGGAGAAGGAAGAGGTGAAGTATACTGAGGAGGAGGAGAGGAGGAGAAGGAAGAGGTGATGGCGTACTGAAGGAGGAGAAGAAGGAGGAGGAGGAGGAAGAGGAGGAGGAGGAGGAGTGAAGGAAGGAATGGTGCTGTATTCTGAAGGAGGAAGAAGGAGGAAGAGGAGGAAGAAAACGAGAGAGAGAGGTACTGGGGTGCTGTAGAAGGAGATGAAGAGGAGGAGGAGGAGGAGGAGGAGGAGAGAGAGGAGGGAAGAAGGTAACGCTGCAGGAGGAGGAGGAGAAGGAGGAGGGGAGGAGGTGAAGGAGGAGGAGGAGGAGGAGGAGGAGGAGGAAGATAACTAAGATAGAGAAAAGGGAGGAAGACATAAAGATGTGGAAAGGAGAAGGAGGAAGAGGAGGAGGAGGGAATTAAAGAGGAATGAGAGGAGGAAGAAGGAGGAGGAGGAGGAGGTGAGGAAGAGAGAACCATCATAGAGGGAGGTTGGGGTGTAGTAATCAATACCTCATAACCTCCTTCATTATTAGGTTAGTCTGCCTGCTGATATTTACTTGCTGAGGGGAAGAGGAGGAGGAAGAGGAGGAGGAGGAGGAGGAGGAGGAGGAGGAAGTAGTATTGGAAGAAGTAAAGGAAGAATTTGTAATAGTAGTAGTAGTAGTAGGAGGAGGAGGAGGAGGAGGAAGAAGGAGGAGGGAGATTTAGATTACTTATCAGTAGCAAAAAAAAGTCATAATAAGAAGAGAAGAAAAGAAGAAAAAGAAGACACGAAGAAGAGAGAGAGAGAGAGAGAGAGAGAGAGAGAGAGAGAGAGAGAGAGAGAGAGAGAGAGAGAGAGAGAGAGAGAGAGACTAAATTCGTGTTGCTAAGGAATTGGAAGCGAAGCGAAGGAAACACACTTAAGGAGAGAAGGGAGGAAGGAAGGAGAGATGGAGGAAAAGGGAGAGGGAGATAAGGATGAAGGGTGCAGAAGGGAGAGAAAATGGGAGGCAAGGGAGAGAGAGAGAGAGAGGAGAAAGTAGAGTTAGAGGAAAGGAAGAAGAGAGGAAAGAACGAAGAAAGGGAGAAGAGGAAGGAGAGAAAAGAAGAGGAGGGAAGGAAGGAGAGAGAGGAGGTAGGCAAAGGAAGAGGAAGAGGAGAGGAGAGAAGAAAGGAAGGACGAAGAGGAAGTAGGAAAGGAAGAGAGGAAAGGAGAGGAGAAAAGAGAAGAGAAAGAGAGAAGGAAGGAGGGAGGGAGGAAGAGGAGAGAACAGAAGAAGGGAAAGACAAAAGGAAGGAGAAGGAGAAAAGAGAATAAAGGAGAGAGAGAGAGAGAGAGAGAGAGAGAGAGAGAGAGAGAGAGAGAGAGAGAGAGAGAGAGAGAGAGAGAGAGAGAGAGAGAGAGAGAGAGAGAGAGAGAGAGAGAGAGAGAGAGAGAGAGAGAGAGAGAGAGAGAGAGAGAGAGAGAGAGAGAGAGAGAGAGAGAGAGAGAGAGAGAGAGAGAGAGAGAGAGAGACATAGGGATGACGTCATTGAGAGAGAGAGAGAGAGAGAGAGAGAGAGAGAGAGAGAGAGAGAGAGAGAGAGAGCGCGCACAAGAACTCTCACCTTATTAGCGTGGCGGAGGAGGAGGGACGGAGGAGAAGGAGGAGGAGGAGGAGGAGGAGGAAGGAAGGAAGGAAGGATTAGGAGGACAAACAGCGAGGAGACGAGTGTTGTGGGAGGAGGAGGAGGAGGAGGAGGAAGAGAGGAGGAGGGTGGCGGCGTGCGGGCGTGGCAAGGCGCGTGCGTGCGTGTATCTGTGTGTGATGATGGCGGTGGTGGGGGGGGGGGGCGAAAGGGGGGGATGGATGTGAGTATTGGGTGTGTACATCTATGGGGGAAGAGCTCTGTGTGTGTGTGTGTGTGTGTGTAGTACTAAGGTGGCGTGGTGTGCGTGCGTGCATGCGTGGGTGTGCTTGGAGGGGAGGAGGTGGATGGGGGGCGGCGGCGCGCGGCGTGGGGCGGGCGGGAAAGAGAGCGAGGGAGGGAGGGAGCGGGCGTGCGGCTATCGGGCTGGCCCTCCTGCGCCTCAGTCTAGTGCCAGTGCCAACTCGTGGACGACCGCGGCTCTGTCCCTCCGTCCCTGTCCCGCCCCTGCCGCCGCCCCTGCCACACGCATCCCCAGGTGTCCCCCGCTTCTGGATACCTGGTGAGCGGAGGTGTTGAGCCCGGGGGGAGTCTGGCTTCGGAGGAGGAGTGCGTGTGTATATGTGTGTGTGTGTGTCGTTAAGGTGTTGACCCCGTAACCTTCCATATGCCTGGGGTCCTTACCGCGTCCATAGCTCACGGTGGCGTAGTGGAAAGCAAGGATACGGGAGGAGGAGAAGGAGGAGGAAGAGGAAGGAAGGTGTTAGTGTGAGGTACCGTGCGGGGTGAGTGACGAGTGGTGAGTGAGTGAGTGAGCCCCGCAACAGGTGCGCTCAAAGCCTGCCCCGCACTGCTTCCTTGCCTGCCGCTGCTGACGAGGCTGAGCAAACATGTGGCCGCCCCGAGACACGCCCGACCCGAGGATTAGCGCGCGTGTCCGAGGCGCTGGGCAAGGCGAGGCGGTCCCTGTTGTTATCCTGCCACCCCCCACCCCCCCCACCCCCCGCCCTGCACGGTGACGAGGGGGCGAGGTGGTGGTTGTGGTTGTGTTGCGTTGAGAGGAAAGGAAAAGAGAAAAGGATGAAGATGAATAGGAAAGGAAGGAGAAGAGAAGGAGGTGTTTGTGGTGACAGCGCGGAATCATCGTGTTGCAAGCAAGGAAGGAAGGGAATGATTGGGCGGACTTGTGTTGTGTTGCGTTGCTGAGTTAAGGAGACTAGACGCAAGGAAGGAAGGGAGGCAGTGTTTGAGTTGTCCCGTGTTGCGTCTTGTGTTACTAACGTGCGGAGAGGTGAATCGCACTGAATGAAGGAAAGAAGGAAAGAAAGCAAGGGCGGAATAAGGAAAACAGGGAAGGCAGTGTTTGAGTTGAGCTACGTTGCCTTGTGTTGTGTTGTGTTGTGTGAGGACGATCCCACACCTTAAAGAAGACCGTTAGGGCGCTCAGAACCCGACCCTGTTTGTGTTGACCCTGTGGCGTTGGAGTCTGGCCGGGGGCGTCACCTTCTCCACCCTTTCCCTCTTCACAACGGGATCACAAAACGATGAAATAGAACAACAGCGTCAATGGCTTCCTTTTTGTTGCTGTTTTCCTGTTATGCCCTTGAAATGCCATACAGGTGTTTCGAGAGGTGTGCAGGTGTCTCGGAGTATACCTGTGTGCGAGGGAGGAACGAGAAATAGTCCCCTGTGTTGTTATTGGTGTTGTCCATGTATACGGCAAAGCATTTTATTTTTATTTTTTTAAGGAAAGTGATGTGTGTGTGTGGGGGGGGGAGGGAGGGAGGGAAGGAGATGTTAAGAATTATAATAGACAAAGATAGAAGGAGGAGGAGGAAGGATAGAAGGATAGAACTGTGGAAAGGAATAAGGGCGAAGTTAAAATAGAAAGAGGAATAGAAAGATAAAAAAAAAAGTAGAAAGGAGAACGATAAACTTTAAGAAAATGCGAAGTTAAGGCAGAACGTTACACACACACACACACACACACACACACACACACACACACACACACACACACACACACACACACACACACACACACACACACACACACACACACACACATACACAACATAACCGTGAGAGTGTGTTCCGCGTCCCGCTCGTGTATAGATAGCGTCGCGAGGTGGGCTAATGAGACAGGTGACGGGCAGGTGTAGTGTGCGTTCTTACCTGTGGCCGGCGGGATGGTGGCAGTGGGGGCGGCGGCCGAGGCACTGACCACACACTCCCAGACACCTCAGGCCTTCACACCTACATCTGAGAAGGCTTTTGTAGATGCTGTGGATGTTTGCTTGGGTAGTTTTATGGCCCTTGTGATAGTTTGACGAGGCTTCTGCACCGTGGATGTGAACACTAACTCATGGGAATCCGACTAACTCTATGCGGTCTCCTTTAAAAATGTTTGTTGTGAAAGAAAAAAGCGACTGAAAATATGGGACTTGGGTCGTCATTTTCACATCGACTACTTCCAAAGGCCAAAAAAGTAGATCAATCGGATTCTAATGAGTGCCTTTTGCGGTTCACGGTACAGAGGAAGGGTCAAACCACCACCAGGGTCATAAAACTACCCCTGGAAGTACCCAAAACTCCTACGAAAGCCTGGTCAAATATGAGAGTTTGGGCAATGAAATGTTTTAAGGATACGGGCACCGCTATCGTCCCCTGAGCATGGCGGGCGGCAGTCATTGGCTCTGAGGGTTAATTTGACATTTTTCGTGCCGAGCGAGCAACTAACGCAGGAAAAAAAGGGATGAAAGTTTGCAATTCCAGAAGTAATTGTTTTGCGGTTTTCGGTGCGTTTGAGCGGCTGTCCATGGCGGAGGAGAATGTGTTGGGTTATGTTACAATGCTGAATAGAACATGGAGATAGGAAGCGAGCCATAGGACAAAGAGGAATGGACAGAATTGCTGAATGGAATATAGAGAGATGGGAAGCGAGCACCGTGGATTAGGGATTAGAGAGAGAGAGAGAGAGAGAGAGAGAGAGAGAGAGAGAGAGAGAGAGAGAGAGAGAGAGAGAGAGAGAGAGAGAGAGAGAGAGAGAGAGAGAGAGAGAGAACGCACACTACAAAACAAATTAATAGATGGAAATACTGAATGTAGCAGAAACAGGTATTCAGAACGGGCGTCATGAATCACAGAACCAACAAAAGGAAGGGATAGAATTGAACATAAGAGAGAGAGAGAGATGGGAAGCGAGTATATAGTGAACTAAGATGAATAGTTGGAAATACTGAATGTAGCAGAAACAGGTATTCAGAACGGGCGTCACGAATCATAGAACCAACAAAAGGAAGGGATAGAATTACTGAATAGAACATAGGGAGATAGGAAGCGAGTATAGACCACAGAACATTGATAATTAGATGGAAATGCTGAATGTAGGAGAGAGGGAGACAGCGAGCATCGTGGATTTTGGAACAGACAAAGAGAAATGGATCTGAAATGGAACTGAAGATGATATAGAGGATTAGGAAGCGAGTATACATCACAGAACATTGATAATTAAATGGAAATGCTGAATGTAGGAGAGAGGGAGACAGCGAGCATCGTGGATTTTGGAACAGACAAAGAGAAATGGATCTGAAATGTTACTGAAGATGACATAGAGGATTAGGAAGCGAACGTCTTGGATTACTGAACAAAGAAAAGGAATGGATAGAAATATTGGATGTAACAGAAAGAGATATAGAAGACGACCATCACGCTTAGATAGACAGATGAATAGATAGATAGATAGATAAAGAGATAGATAGATAGAGTAGAGGAGAACTTTTCTTTCTCTAATTACTAAAAACAAACAAACAAACAAAGAATGAAATCACGTATACCAGTTTTGGACGTGGATCAAGTCAACGGTTCGGCATAAACAAAGAAAACTCAATTATGTCAAGTTTTACCGTTCCCTCACACACACACACACACACACACACACACACACACACACACACACACACACACACACGAGACTGTTGTGTGTTAGTTTTTAAGCTTCTCGAGGAAAAGGACGAAGAAGACGACGAATAAACATTGTAGATGGAGGAAGGAAATAACGAGGGAGGGAAAAGACTTTGAGAGAGGGACGGAAGGAAGGGAAAGAATGAACAGAGGCAGGAGGAGAAGGGGGAAGGGAAACATGGAAAGCACGATGGTTTTGAGGAAGAAGGGAAGGGCTGAAGGGAGGGAAGTGTAGAGGGGAGGATGGAAGGATGGGAGAGAAGCAATACAGGAAAGATGACAAGTTGTACCGTATACCTCACACACTAAATATGGTTTTAGATTAGTTAGTTTACCGTCCTGAAGGATTTTTAGACGAGGCGAAGTTACATAGGGCCGTATTTTCAGACCCCATCGCTTCTCACATCAACTATTTCTAAAGGTCAAAGAGGGGGTCAATCTGTTTTTCATGAGTGCTTTTTAAGGTTCATGGCACAGAAGAAGGGTCAAACTACCACCAGGGTCATAAAACTACCCCTGGAGAGGCCTACAGCTCCTACGAAAGCCATGTCAAATATGTGAACTTGGCCGATGAAATGTTTTAAAATACGACCCATATACTCCATTTGATTGACACTAGCGACGCAGCATCAT
>NW_026110914.1:25000-32500 GCF_024679095.1 Eriocheir sinensis | reverse complement strand
CCCCCATAGCCCCCCTCGAACCCCCCTCGCCCCCCTTGTCCCCCGGCCGGTATAAAGCCCAACCCTGGAGGCAGAGTCGCGGGCTGTCCAATGGGAGAAATCGAGGCTCAGAATTGGGCTTACGAGGGAAGTATCTGCGTGTGTGTGTGTGTGTGTGTGTGTGTGTGTGTGTGTGTGTGTGTGTGTGTGTCCAAACCCTAGGCACCTCATAGCTTTGGGTCGGGAGCCACTCAAAGGCTTTCAATGTCTCTTGATGTCGCTTCGGCCCTCCACGGCTCGTCAGTGTCTCCCTTCATGGGCCGGGCGTGGAGGTGCTGGGAAGGCTCTGGTGAAGGCTATCTGACTCCTTGGCTTACTCTGATACTTTGCCTAGGTCCGTATTATAAAACGTACCGAGCGCCCATCATTACCATTCCCCAAGGCTATAGAGAAGACTAACTTGGTTTTCATGGGTGACTTTTCCCTTTCATGGTGCAGAGGCCGTGTAAAACTATCACTACCATCACAAAACAGCCCATAAGAATCCCATCAAACCCATAATTACCATTTCCCAAGGCTACAAAGAAGACTTGCTTGGTTTTCATGGGTGACTTCTTTCTTTCATGGTGCAGAGGCCGTGTAAAACTATCACTACCATCACAAAACAGTACATAAGAATCCCATCAAACCCATCATTACCATTCCCCAAGGCTATAGAGAAGACTTGCTTGGTTTTCATGGGTGACTTTTCCCTTTCATGGTGCAGAGGCCGTGTAAAACTATCACTACCATCACAAAACAGTACATAAGAATCCCATCAACTCCCATAATTACCATTCCCCAAGGCTATAGAGAAGACTTGCTTGGTTTTCATGGGTGACTTCTTTCTTTCATGGTGCAGAGGCCGTGTAAAACTATCACTACCATCACAAAACAGTACATAAGAATCCCATCAACTCCCATAATTACCATTCCCCAAGGCTACATAGAAGACTTGCTTGGTTTTCATGGGTGACTTTTCCCTTTCATGGTGCAGAGGCCGTGTAAAACTATCACTACCATCACAAAACAGCCCATAAGAATCCCATCAACTCCCATAATTACCATTTCCCAAGGCTACAAAGAAGACTTGCTTGGTTTTCATGGGTGACTTTTCCCTTTCATGGTGCAGAGGTCGTGTCAAACTATCACTTGCAACTTCCACGAGAGGCTTTCATGGGTGACTTCTTTCTTTCGTGGTGCAGAGGCCGTGTCAAACTATCACTTGCAACTTCCACGAGAGGCTTTCATGGGTGACTTCTTTCTTCCATGGTGCAGAGGCCGTGTAAAACTATCACTTGCAACTTCCACGAGAGGCTTTCATGGGTGACTTGGGACCCAGAAGACGAACAAACAGAGCATTGACCATAACAGCACAGTCGTAAAGATCTGACAGGGCAAGCACTAACATGTAGGGTAACCGATAAACAACTGTTGTATATCTGTTACCCTCCTTGTTAGTGTTTGTCCTGTCAGATGTATACGACTGTTTGTTCGTCTTCTGGGTCCCGACACTTCCAGGAGGCTTTTCCAGCACGCGTACTGAGGCGCCGATAAGGTATAATACGAGTCCTGATCTGGCTCGGTTCCGGCAGCGCCTTGAGGGACGCCACGCCGGCTCCTTGTCGCGGCAGGATGCAGAAGTAGATATCCTAAGAATGGCGTCCCTGGCTGTTCCGGGAAGGCGTTAGGGCTAAGGTGCGGGTGTTGATAGGGACTGAAACAGAAGAAAAATGTATTGATAGTAACGGACGTGTTGTGTCGTCTTCGGGGTGTCTGTGAGGGCCGAACATGGGCAGCGTGTGAAGGAGGGAGCGGGGTGAATCTTAAACGAACGAACGCGTGACCGTCGCCCAGAGGCTGTGGCGGTAAACCCGGAGAGGCGCTGACTGTGTGTGGGCTGACGATGTTGTTTTGATGGGACGATATGGATTGGATGGGCGGGGCGGGGCGGGTGAAGCGTTGTGCTGCGGGTCGGTGTGGGGAGTGCCAGGCCGGGACGGGACAAGACAGTCAGGAGCACCGGGGCGGGGGGAAAGGCGGGGCGGGGGGAAGGGCGGGTGCCTGCACCGGTCGCCGCTGTATATTCCGCTCTTGCCATGAGGGTCACCGGCTTCCCATAATCCATACCTACTCCGCGCCATGAAGAAAACCTCTTTAGATATTTACAGCAATTTGTTCCGCGCGGCAGCCGGCCGTCCCATCGCCTCGCTGTGTCTGTGTGTGTGTGTTGCCGCGTGCCGGCACGAGGCCTGAGCAGCGCCGGGCGTGGGTGGCTGTGCTGCTGCTGGCCCGCCCCGACACGCTGGGCGCTCCTGGTGGCGGTGGTGGTGGTGGTGTGGCTCAGCCCGGCGGCGGCCGCCTGGGGGCGTGGCGTGGCCTGGAAGAGGGCGCCGCGGCGGTGCCTGGCGGCGTGAGGGCGGCAGCCATTCCGGGTGGTGGTGTTGAGGGGCGCCGCCAGCCCTGACCTGCCCCCGCCGCTGCCCGGGTCTGGCCGCGCCCTGACCGCCCCGCCCCTCCAGCCTGTGGTGCCCCGGGCGTCAGGTGAGCCCAGGGGAGTGAGCCAGCCCGCCGCGCCGCCCATGTGTGCCCCGCCCGCCCCGCGCCGCCCACCTCACTATGCCTGGCCGCGCCCTCCGTGCCACCCAGCGAACGTCCAGTTGAGCCTGCGGGCGTGGCACTGCTAGTGACTCGAGTGACTGGAAGCATTTTAGATGGCCAGAGTGGCGGCCACGGCCAGGGTGAGTCGGCAAGATGATGAAGTACAGTGGCGGCCACCGGCTGCGGCGCCGCAACTCGTGCACGGCGCTGCGGACGCGACCACCGCGCGGCGAGGGGGACCTGATGGCCGCCGCCTGCCGCCCGCCCAGGGTCCGCCGCCTCAGCATTAAGGAAAACTCCCACACCGAGGCCGCGGCGGCGCCCCAGGCGGCGGGCGCCGGGGTGTCCCTCCTCGTGCCTGGGGCCGTCGTCGGCGCCGCCCCCACCACTCCCTCCACGGCCGCCACGCCCGCCACGCCCGGGCTCGGCGCCGCCGACCCGTCCCTCAGGGTGAGCACGATCCTCAAGAGGTGGAACTCCCACCGGGAGCGGCGCCTCAGCGACTCCCGCACCACGCCCGACCCCGCCGCCGCCCCCGACACGCCGCCCTGCACCAGGAAGCTCTCGTCATGGTAGGCCGCCGCCCCGCCCGGCCCCGGCGGCCCCTGTGTCCTGCTCTGCCTGTGTTGCCTCAGTGTTGTGTTGTCCTGACCCTGTGTTGCCTCAGTGTTGTGTTGTCCTGACCCTGTGTTGCCTCAGTGTTGTGTTGTCCTGACCCTGTGTTGCCTCAGTGTTGTGTTGTCCTGACCCTGTGTTGCTTCAGTGTTGTGTTGTCCTGACCCTGTGTTGCCTCAGTGTTGTGTTGTCCTGACCCTGTGTTGCCTCAGTGTTGTGTTGTCCTGACCCTGTGTTGCCTTAGGGCCGTGTTGTCCTGACCCTGTGTTGCCTTAGGGCCGTGTTAGCCTGCTGCCTTGCCTATGTGTTGTCCTGACCCTGTGTTGCTTCAGTGTTGTGTTGTCCTGACCCTGTGTTGCCTTAGGGCCGTGTTAGCCTGCTGCCTTGCCTATGTGTTGTCCTGACCCTGTGTTGCTTCAGTGTTGTGTTGTCCTGACCCTGTGTTGCCTCAGTGTTGTGTTGTCCTGACCCTGTGTTGCCTCAGTGTTGTGTTGTCCTGACCCTGTGTTGCCTCAGTGTTGTGTTGTCCAGCCTGTGTTGCCTTAGGGCCGTGTTAGCCTGCTGCCTTGCCTATGTGTTGTCCTGACCCTGTGTTGCTTCAGTGTTGTGTTCTGCCTTGTGTTGCATCAGTGTTGTGTTGTCCAGCCTGTGTTGGCCCTGCCCGCCGCCCCGTGCAGTGCCCCGCCCCTCGCCGCCACAGCTGCGGCACCGCTCCCCACGCTGTTTGTTTTGCCTTCCTTGTGTTGTGATCACCGCCCCCCGCCCTGCCCCCACCCCGTCCCACGCCCTCACCTACGCCCAGCCCCTTCCACGCCCCCAGCTCCGCTACATAACGCGTTTCGTAACACGTACGCACTTACTCTCCCTCGCTTCCTCTCTCTTCCTTCCTCCCACTCCATCCTCCTCAGGGCCCTGCGTCGTCTCCCTTCCTTCCTCTCACCCGTTGACCTCTCCCTCCCTCCCTCCCTCCCTCCCGCCGTTATTAAGCCGCCTCCTCCACTCGCCCACTTCCTCTCCTCCTCCTCCATCATTTTTCCTTTTTATTTGTCTTCCTCGCCTCGTGGGTCGTTGGCTCCCTCGCCCCACTTCGCGCCCCTCCACTCCCGCCCAATTAATCACCCTTCCACTAATTTGCCTTCCTCCTCCTCCTCCTCCTCCTCCTCCTCCTCCATTTCTACCCTACTACTATTTTTTTTGTATTTCCTTCTCCATTACTACTACTATCTCCTCCTCCTCCTCCTCCTCCTCCTCTTCCTCCTCCTCCTCCTCCTCCTCCTCCTCCTCCTCCTCGCCACCTGAGGCTCTCCAAACACTCCTCTGCACGTTCGATGTAAGCTGAACTGCCTCCTCCTCCTCCTCCTCCTCCTCTTCCTCTCTCTCTCTCTCTCTCTCTCTCTCTCTCTCTCTCTCTCTCTCTCCCCACTAAATAGAAGAGAAATAAAATGAAAAGAAAAAAAAAATGAATATATGAAGATTAATTATAATGAAAATAAGAAAATGTGTCTTAGAGAGAGAAATAAAAGGAAAAATAAATGAAAAAAATGTTATATATTAAAAAAATGATGTCATATTGAGAATAACCAAGACCATTTTCAAAGAGGAAACTTGAGGGAAAACATGAACGAAAATGAAAGAGGAAAATTATATTAAAAGGAAGATGAAAAAAACATTGACAAATTAAAAAGATGCTCAGGTGGTCAAGCTGATTTATTGGTGACGTGAAAATGATAGAGGATAATTAAAAGGAAGATGAGAAAAAAATCGACAAATTCAAAAAAATGCTCAGGTGTTCAAATTTATTTATTGGTGACGTGCAGGTGTGGGAGGGAGATGAGATGTGGAAGCTGTGTACAGGGATGTGGATGCTGTGTACAGGGATGTGGAAGCTGTGTACAGGGATGTGGATGCTGTGTACAGGGATGTGGATGCTGAGTGCAGAGATGTGGATGCTGAGTACAGAGATGTGGATGTTGTGTGGAGCGATTCGTGGAGTGCTATTAGCGTGGGATAACATAGGAATTAGGATCGACGGGGGAAAGAGAGAAAAAGGAACACTGAAGGAAAAGGAAGGACGAAGGAAGAGAGAGAAGGGAAACTTAGAAGGATAGAGAAGAGAGGAGGAACAAAGGAACATTTTCTTTAAACATTTCCACACCCAAACACACACACACACACACACACACACACACACACACACACACACACACACACACACACACACACACACACACACATTAGACAAGGCTTTCTTAGGACTTATGGGCATTTCCTTGGGTAGTAGTTTCATACCCTCTGTACCAGGACCGTGAACAAGCACTTACAATAACCTCATAAGCCCTGGAAACAGCTGATATGGTCGGCGGAATCTGAGAATACCAACCACAGGGACACAAGGACGAGCAGGGGGCGATAGCGACCACTCCACGGGGCACCAGACATCCACTCCTCGGGGCCACGACACCACAGCGGCTGACACACACATTATCGGAAACCACCCGCCGAGGACAGTGTGGAGGCCGAGGACATTGGAAAGCGGCGTGGGGCGGGATGGCGGCGCTGGGACGGGGGGGGACGAGGGAAAGTAGTGCTCGATTCTGCTGTTCCGGCGCATGGGAGGCTGAGGCGAGCAGGATCCTGAGGCGACAAGGGATCAGACACCTTTCCTAAGCGATGATATAACGTACTGGACTTCGATTACGAGAAAGAAAAAGGATCAGATGTTTGGGTTCAACGATATGCGACATTGAACCACTTCGCTGAGACAAGGGGATCAGAAACCTTTCCTAACCTGGTGGACTTTGGTTATGACATTAAGTGAAAGGATTAGACTCCCTATCAGAGGCTTGGGTTCAACGATATGCAGACTCTGAGCCACTTCGCTGAGACAGGGGAATCAGAAACCTTTCCTAAGCGATGATATAATGTACTGGACTTCGGTTTTGACACTAAGAGAAAGGATTAGACCCCATCAGATAGCTTGGATCCCTCGATATGTAGAATCCAAGCCACACAGCTGAGAAGAAGAATCCGAAACCTTTCTTAAACAATAATATAACCTAGTGGACTTCGATTATGAGATTAAGACAAAAAGAAAAAGGATTCAACCCCATATTAGATACTTTGGTCAAACCACTCTCAGACAAGGAATCCGAAACCTTTCCTAAGCAATATTATAAACTACTGGGCTTCGTTACGACATTAAGACAAAGAGAGAAAGGATTTGACTCCCTCTTAGATACTTGAGTCCAGCGATATGTAGATTCCGAGCCCACGCTGCTTAGACGAAGAATCCGAAACCTTTCCTAAGCGATATTATAAACTACTGAACTTCGGTTAAGACATTAAGACAAAGAAGAAAAGGATTTGACTCCCTCTTAGATACTTGAGTCCAACGATATGTAGATTCCGAGCCCACGCTGCTTGGACGAAGGATCAGATACCTTTCCTAAGCGACATGACCTGGATTCCCTAAGACAAACGAGGGTGTGGGAGGCCGAGGCATGCGTGTTCCTGTGGCGAAGGGGGATCAGAAACCTTTCCAAGTCGGGTTTTTTTTTTTTTTTTTTTTTTCCAACAAAGGAGACAGCTCAAGGGCACACACAAAAAAGGAAACAATAATAATAATAAAAAAAAGCCCGCTACTCGCTGCTCCTAAAAAGAATCCAAAGAGGTGGCCGAAAGAGCGGTCAATTTCGGAAGGAGAGGTGTCCAGACGCTCTCGGCCCTCACAGCAAACACTTCCAGAGGCCACAAAAGAGATTAGTCGGGTTCTCAAGAGTGGTTTTTCACGTTCATGGTGCAGAAGAATCCCTGTCAAACCATCACCAGGGCCGCTTTCACAGTCTCTATGGGTCGTATCATAAGACATTTCGCCGCCCAAGAACACACATTTGACAAGGCTTTCGTTGGAGTTGTGAGCATTTCCAGGGGTAGTTTTATGACCCTGGTGGTAGTGTGACCCTTCCTCTGTACCGTGAACCTGAAGAAACACACATTTGACAAGGCTTTCGTTGGAGTTGTGAGCATTTCCAGGGGTAGTTTTGTGACCCTGGTGGTAGTGTGACCCTTCCTCTGTACCGTGAACCTGAAGAAACACTCATTAGAACCCGACTGACCCCCTCTTTGACATTTCCAGGGGTAGTTTTATGACCCTGGTGGTAGTGTGACCCTTCCTCTGTACCGTGAACCTGAAGAAACACTCATTAGACTCCGACTGAGCCTCTCTTTGACCTTTAGAAATAGCTGATGTAAAAAGCGTATGTCTTA
>NW_026110914.1:0-17500 GCF_024679095.1 Eriocheir sinensis | reverse complement strand
CCTCTTCCTCTTGCAAACTCCTTATGATCTTATGTTACCCTCAGTTCTACGCTTCATATTACCTCCCCAATCCACTTACTATTCTTAACAATCATTATAATATCCAGTTTTCCTCATATGACCTCTAAGTTCATTTCAATTTCTTCCTCTTCCTCTTGCAAACTCCTTATGATCTTATGTTACCTTCAGTTCTACGCTTCATTTTACCTCCCCAATCCACTTACTATTCTTAACTATCACTATAATATCCAGTTTTCCTCATATGACCTCTAAGTTCATTTCAATTTCTTCCTCTTCCTCTTGCAAACTCCTTATGATCTTATGTTACCCTCAGTTCTACGCTTCATTTTACCTCCCCAATCCACTTAACTATTCTTAACAATCACTATAATATCCAGTTTTCCTCATGTGACCTCTAAGTTCATTTCAATTTCTTCCTCTTCCTCTTGCAAACTCCTTATGTTCTTATGTTATTTTCAGTTCTACGGTTCATATTACCTCCCCAATCCACTTAACTATTCTTAACAATCATTATAATATCCAGTTTTCCTCATATGACCTCTAAGTTCATTTCAATTTCTTCCTCTTCCTCTTGCAAACTCCTTATGATCTTATGTTACCTTCAGTTCTACGGTTCATTTTACCTCCCCAATCCACTTAACTATTCTTAACAATCACTATAATATCCAGTTTTCCTCATGTGACCTCTAATTCATTCCAATTTCTTCATCATCCTCTTGCAAACTCCTTATGATCTTATGTTATTTCAGTTCTACGGTTCATATTTCCTCCCAATCCACTTACTATTCTTAACAATCACTATAATATCTAGTTTTCCTCATATGACCTCTAAGTTCATTTCAATTTCTTCCTCTTCTCTTGCAAACTCCTTATGTTCTTATATTATTTTCAGTTCAACGCTTCATTTTACCTCCCAATCCACTTAACTATTCTTAACAATCACTATAATATCCAGTTTTCCTCATTATGACCTCTAAGTTCATTTCAATTTCTTCCTCTTCTCTTGCAAACTCCCTGATCTTATGTTACCCTCAGTTCTACGGTTCTTTCCTCCCAAATCAACTTACTATTCTTAACAATCACTATAATATCTAGCTTTCCTCATCTGACCTCTAAGTTCATTTCAATTTCTTCATCATCCTCTTGCAAACTCCTTATGTTCTTATGTTATCTTTCAGTTCTACGCTTCATTTTACCTCCTAATCCACTTACTATTCTTAACAATCATTATAATATCCAGTTTCCGCATAACATGATCTCTAAGTTCATTCTTCATCATCCTCTTGCAAACTCCATATGTTCTCATGTTCGTACACCTTCATTCTTAAGTTCTCCGTGTTTTATCAAGGCTAACTAACTGCTCTATGTCCATTTCTCATTCATCTGCGCCATCCACCTGCAGGCTCCTTATGTTCTTAGGCCACATTCTTATGCTGTTATGATATGTTCAGTTCTACGCTTCATATGACCTCCCAAATCCATTCTTATTCTTCCCTCGTCAATAGAGTTCTACGGGCGGATGACCAAGAGAGGGGCGTCAATGGGGGAGGAAAGGAGAGGAAGGGTTTAGGAATCTCTTTCAGGGTCGTTTGAGTGACATCAAGCCATCGGCGAAGACTTTAGGGCAGGACGCGGTCATTCAGAGATCTTCTTTAGTGCCGACCATCCCGACCATCGACCCCAACCCTGACCGCCCCGACCCTGAACCCCGACCTGCCTCCTCCTCCTCCTCCTGTTACTCCTGTTTCTCTCTTCTTCCTTGCTTCCTTCTTCCTTCCATCTTCTTTCGTTTTCTCTTCGATCTACCTCCTCCTCCTCCTCCTCCTCCTCCTCCTCCTCCTCATCTTCCTCCTCCTACTCCTTGTCCTCCTCCTCCTTATACTCCTGTTTCTTCCTGCCTTCTTCCTTCCTTCCTTCCTTCCTCGTCTCCATCTTCCTCTTCCTCTTCCTCCTACAATCCTCCTCCTCCTCCTCCTCCTCCTCCTCCTAATACTATTACTACTACTTCTTGTCATTTTTTATTATCTTCTTCCTTTCCTTTCTTCTTCTTCTCTCCTCCTCCTCCTCCTCCTCTCCGACAGCTGTACCATAGTGTCGTGGTGAGGGACAGGATAACGTTATGATGTCTGTCTGTCTGTCTGTCTTTGTCTGTCTGTCTGTCGCGTTGCTCAGACCAGCCAGCCATCAAGTTTGCGTCTGTCTGTATCGCCGCCATGGACAGACACACAGACACAGATAGAACCAGACAGACAGTCGCTTCATTTTAGTTTAACATCGCTACTCCTTCCTGTCACTGTTGAAGGAAAGAAAGAAGGAAAAGGAAAGAATGAAGAAATGAGAGAAAGAAAGGAGGAAGAAGAAACGAATGAGGCAGAAAGAGAAGGGAAGCATTTGAGTGGACGAAAGAGGAAAAGAAGGAAGTGTTGGAAAGGAGGCAAAGGAGAAAGAGAAGGAAAGAAAGAAAGGAGGAAAACATATCTTACCTCCTTCCTTCCTCCTTTCCTCCCTCCTTCTTCCTCTTCTTCCCTCCCCTGTTCTCCCTTTGACACCAGTGACAGACAGACAGACAGACAGACAGATGGACGTTAAACAAATTCAGTCAAAGTAAAAAAAAAAACAAAAATGTTATACTTTTCATTCCCTTCCTTTCTCCTCTTCCTTCTTTCTCTTCCTTCTCCTTTCCCTTCGTTTCTCTGCTCTTTCTTCCAGACCTCTGCCTTCTTTCTCTTCCTTTCTCCTCTTCCCTTCTTTCTCTCCTCCTCTCTTCTCTTCCCTTGCTCTCCCTTTCTCCCCTCTTCCCTTTCTCTTCCTTTCTCCTCTGCCCTTCTTTCTCTTCCTTTCTCCTCTTCCCTTCTTTCTCTTCCTTTCTCCTCTTCCCTTCTTTCTCTTCCTTCCTCCTCTTCCCTTCTTTCTCTTCCTTTCTCCTCTTCCCTTCTTTCTCTTCCTTTCTCCTCTTCCCTTCTTTCTCTTCCTGTCTCCTCTTCCCTTCTTTCTCTTCCTTTCTCCTCTTCCCTTCTTTCTCTTCCTTTCTCCTCTTCCCTTCTTTCTCTTCCTTCTCTTCCCTTCTTTCTCTTCCTTCTCTTCCCTTCTTTCTCTTCCTTTCTCCTCTTCCCTTCTTTCTCTCCCTTTCTCCTCTGCCCTTCTTTCTCTTCCTTCTCTCCCCTTCTTTCTCTTCCTTTCTCCTCTTCCCTTTCCTATTTCCCCATTCCCTTCCTTCGTTTTCTTCCATTCTTCCTCTTCTTTCTCCCTTTCTCCTCTTCCTTCTTCTCTTCCTTTCTCCTCTTGCCCTTCTTCTTTATCTTCCTTTCTCCTCTTCCCCTTTCCTCTTTCCATTCCCTTCCTTTCGTTTCTCTTCCTTTTCTTCTCTTCCATTCTTTCTCCTTCCTTTCTCTTCCCTTCCTTCTACCTTTCCTTTGTTTCTCCCTCTTTTCCTTCTCCTTTCACTCCCCATTAGAGGTGAAGAGGGGAGCTTCAAAGGTGTTTTAGTCTGGAAACAAGAGAGGAAGAGGAAGGAGACACGAAGGAGGAGGAGGAGGAAGAAGAGGAAGGAGGAAGAGGAAGAAGGAAGAAGGAATCATCAAAATAATTACTTCGCCATTCCTAAAAAAAAAAATAATAATAATATAAATAAATAGAAATTAATTATAAATAAAATTATGAAATTCAGTACAGTTTAAAACAACAACAACAACAACAACAAAAAAATGTAGAGAAAATAACCTCTCTCTCTCTCTCTCTCTCTCCTCTCTCTCTCTCTCTCTCTCTCTCTCTCTCTCTCTTCTCTCTCTCTCCTCTCTCTCTCTCTCTCTCTCTCTCTCTCTCTCTCTCTCTCTCTCTCTGTGGTGGGGAGGTTGGGGGGGAGTAGAGGGGGCTCAGGGGGAGCTAGACCAGGGCTACTTGTTTTAATGGAGAAGCTGCTTGTTGCTGCTGTTGTGGGCTAAATGAGTGTGTGTGTGTGTGTGTGTGTGTGTGTGTGTGTGTGTGTGTGTGTGTGTGTGTGTGTGTTTGTTTTCCCATCTGTGGTCTACTTCAGTGGCTCCCTCTTCGTGTGTGTGTGGGTGTGTGTGTAAAAGGGAGAGAGAGAGAGAGAGAGAGAGAGAGAGAGAGAGAGAGAGAGAGAGAGAGAGAGAGACAGAGAGTTGAGAGAGAGAGAGAGGGATGTGGAAAGAAGGAAGGGAAGGGAAAGAAAAAAAACAGAAGAGGAAAGGAACGACTAGATGTGTGTGTGTGTGTGTGTGTGTGTGTGTGTGTGTGTGTGTACATAATGAGGTAATCTTCGTTACTGGCGCAACTTTTCCCCACGAGCGACTCGTCACTCTCTCTCTCTGTGTACATAATGGGGTAATCTTCGTTGTGAAACAGCTTTCCCCTTAATGGCGTGAGGACTCGTCCTCTCTCTCTCTATCTATCTCGCTCTCTCTCTCTCTCTCTCTCTCTCTCTCTCTCTCTCTCTCTCTCTCTCTCTCTCTCTCTCTCTCTCTCTCTCTCTCTCTCTCTCTCCTTTCTATTTTTATACAATTATTTTTTTCTTTTTATGGATATTTTTTTTCTTCCGCCCTCTTGTTAAACCTCTATTGATTGATGGAGGAGGAGGAGGAGGAGGAGGAGGAGGAGGAGGAGGAAGAGGAGGAGGAAGAATAACAATGGAAGGAGGAGGAAGACAAGTAAAAGAAAAGGAGAAAAAGATCATCGATAAAAATATAAAGAAAGAAGAAGATTAGGGAAGAGAAGAAGAGGAAGGAAAAGGAAGGAATAAAGGAAGGAATAAAGGAAGAAAAAAAGAGGAAGGAAGAGAAGCAATGTCAACAGTAGTACAGTAGTAGTAGTAGTAGTGGTGGTAGTAGTAGTAGTAGTAGTAGGTGTGTAGTAGGTAGTAGTAGTAGTAGTAGTAGACGCTTGACAGAGAAGGGAGAAGGGAGAAAGGAAATAAATAAGAAAATACAGGGGAGGTGTCAGGGTGTAGGGAGTGGGTGACAGGAGGCTTTGATGAGGGAAGGTGTGGGGGCCAGTACGGGTATCGGCGTGGGTGTAGGTGGAGGAAGGAGAATGAAGGAGAATGGGTGATATATGTGTGGGAAGAGGCTGTGGAGTGGAGGATGAGGGGTGTGTGGGTAAGTGGGTGGGGGAGATGTTGTTACGCCCAGATTCACTCTACAGATGGGAAAGCTTGTGGAGGCCTGCTGAATTTTCTAGGAGATGTTGGGCGCTGAGTTGCAAGATCATTGGTTGTGGTGGTGGTGGTGGTAGCGGTGGTGGTTGTGGTAGACCAGAAAGGAAATAGAGAATAGACTAAATGGAATAGGAGATAGAAGGAGGAGGAGGAGGAGGAACAGAAAAAATGGAAATAAAATAAAGGAAAAATTAAATTCGATATGTAAGGTGACGGAAGGAAAGGAAGATCACAGGAAAAGAATTAAGAGGAAAGAAATGGAATGATAAGAAAGGAAGGAAGGAAAAGATGACACGCAAAGGAAAAGAAGGGAAGAGGAAGACTGGGAACAGGAAGGGAGAGAAAGGGAAGACAGTGTTGAGGGCTGGTTACCAGAAGGGCAGGCAGTTGAAGGACTGAAGGGAAGGGAAGGGCCTGGGGAGGAATTGGAAGGAAATTAAGGAAAGGAAGGAAGGAAAGCCTGGGAGGAATTAAAGGAAATTATGGGAAAGGGAAGGAAAGGGCTATCAGAGGAAATTGAAGGAAATCAAGGAAAAGGAAGGAAGGAAAAGCCCGAGAATTGGAAGGAAAATTATGAAAGGAAGGAAGGAAGGGCTGGAGGAATTGAAGGAATTAAGGAAAGGAAGAAGGAGGTCGAGGAATCGAAGAAATGATGGAAAGGGAAGGAAGGAAGGGCTGAGGAATTGAAGGGAAATTAAGGGAAGGATGGGAGGGCTGATGAATCGAAGGAAATTAAGGAAAGGAAGGGAAGGAAGGGCTGGGAGGAATTGAAGGAAATGAGAAAAAGAAGTAATGGAATACCTGGGAGGAATTGAAGGAACTAAGGGAAAGGATGAAATGGAAGGAAGGAAGGCTGAGGAATTGAAGGAAATTATGAAAGCGGGAAGGAAGGTATATCTGAAGAACTTGAAGGAACTTGATATGGATGAACAAGATACGAAGAACTAAAGAAACGATGGAAAGGAATGGAAGGAAGGGCTGAGAATTGGAAGGGAAATTATGTAAAAAGTCCAGAGAATTGAAGGAAATTATGAAAGGGAAGGAAGGAAAAGCCTGGGGAGGAATTGAAGGGAAATCAAGGGAAGGGAAGTCTGGGAGTAATTTTAAACTGCATAAAGGAAGGATGTCAGAAACTGGAAGGAAATTAAGGAAAGGAAGGACGGAAAGTCTGGATAATTGAAATGAAGGAAAGGGAAGGAAGGAAGGGCTGAGGAATTGAAGGGAAAGAATAGAAAGGAAGGAAGGAAGGAAGAATCATATTAAGGGTGAAGGAAAGAAGGAAAGAAATGAATAGGAATGTCTTATACTAGTGTTCTAGCTGGTGTTTCAGAGTTCACATGTTGTTGTTAAAAAAAGGAAGGAGAGGAGGATGAGGAGGAGGAGGAGGAGGAGGAGGAGGAGGAGGAGGAGAGGGAAAGAGGACATTAAAAAGAGAAATAGAAGAAGAAGGAGGAGGGGAGGAGGAGGAGGAGAGAGAAAAAGATATTGATTTGAAAAGAAGAAATTTATAGAGAAGAAGAAGAAGAAGAAGAAGAAGAAGAAGAAGAAGAAGAAGAAGAAGAAGAGGAGGAGAGGAGGAGATAGAGACATTTTAAAAGAAGAGAAATATATAGGAGAAGAAGAAGAAGAAGAAGAAGAAGAGAAGAGAATAGTGAGGACATTAAAAAACAGAAATATATAGAGAAGAAGAAGAAGAAGAGGAGGAGGAGGAGAGAGAGACATTTAAAAGAAGAGAAAGGAGAATAAAGAGAAAAGATGAAAAGAAAAGAAGAAAGAAACGAAAGAAAAGGATTAGCATTGCATGGAAAAAAGTGAGAGAAAAATTAAAAGTAAATGAATATAAAGGAGGAGAAAGAGGAGGAGGAATGGAGAAAAAAAAGAATAAAAAGCGAGATAGAAAAGAAATGAAAAACTATAAAAGAAAATGATTAGATTGTAGTTTTAGAGAGAGAGAGAGAGAGAGATTAACTGGAAGAGATAAACATGGAAACATGGAACGCAGGTGTCAATACTACGCATTATATGTCACAGGATTAATCAGCCAAATTTGGGAGCAGATGAAAGCACCCTCGACATTGAGGGAGTGATGTTTTACGAGGATGTATAACGAATATCAGTTTATCTCGATTTGGTGCCAAGTGATTTGTCGATTCTATATTTGAAGGAGTTGATAGTATCTTTTTGCATTTACTACTTCTGAAGGAAGATTGTTCAGTGACGGATGACCGGTTTGAAAAAGAACTCCTTCCGATGTCTGTGTTACATCGGGACTAGACTGAATGGGTAAAACTGTTATTTCTAGTTCTTAGGTTGGTTTGCAATTCAAAGAAATTGAGTAATCGACGTTATTGAATTTTTTAGATACTTGAAGACTTGAATCATATCTCTCGTAGGCTGCCTTTTCTCCAATGTAAAGAGATTGAGTCGCTTGAGTCGTTCGTAATGTATTGAGCCTTAAGGTTGGTATCATTTTCGTATGTCGTCGAATCCTTTTCCAGTAAATCAAATGTCCTTTCTGTAATTAGGAGACCAGAATCAATGTAATGAAAGTGGTCTTTGGCTCATGGAATTATACAAGAAAATTCTATGTTTTACACCATTCTCGCTGTTAAACCTGAGCATAGGTTGGCTTTTAGCGTGCC
Source organism: Eriocheir sinensis (assembly GCF_024679095.1). Classification (NCBI taxonomy): domain Eukaryota; kingdom Metazoa; phylum Arthropoda; class Malacostraca; order Decapoda; family Varunidae; genus Eriocheir; species Eriocheir sinensis. Next base: position 9,667 of record NW_026110914.1, on the reverse strand, counting down.
AGTGATTCGCGTGTTTCAGGTCACTGCTGATAGTGACTCCAAGATCCTTCTCCTGCACGCTTGCAGAGGTCTCTATCGATGTATGTGTTATCATTTCTGAACTCCAATGTGTATGATCTTTGCATTTGTCAACATTAAAGGACATTTGCCATTTTTCCGACCATTCGATAAATGTGTGATTGAGGTCTTTTCTGTGGAATGATTCGCAGTCGGTCTTTAGAGGGCCTTTCCACCTTAGTGTCATCAGCAACTCGATATTGTGGATTTCAGTCCTGATTCGAGGTCGTTGATATATGATGAAGAGAATGGCCCCAGCACTGACCCCGAGGTACTCCACTAGTGACTGTAGAAGCTTAATCCGAAGGCTGTCCGTTGAGTAGTACTCTGTTGTTTTTCTGTCGGTGACCAATCTCATCCACGCGATCAGATTGGTTCAATGCCCGCTGAGTGCAGTTTTTTGTCGTCGTACCGGCCCAGTATGAAAGTCCAGGTATATAATAATCGTACCGTAATAAACCAGCCCAAGGCACCGGAAGAAGTTCATCAAATTCGTTAGCAGGAGCGCTTGTTTCCGGGGCCATGCTGGGTGTCGAGATTACTATTAATCTTCTAGAAACTTAACAAGTTTGTCTCTAATAACTTTTTCGAGTATTTTTCCTGCCACTGATGTCAAACTTATAAATGTAGCTGAAGGCAATGCCATTCCCTTTTGAAAATTGGTACATGTCTGCCATCTTCCAGTCTCCGGAATCTTTTTCTGTTCGAACACTGTCGGTCAAAGGTGATGGCTGAAGACTAATACAGTTTTGCTGTCATGGGACAAACCGTCAGGGTCCTGTTGACTTGTCTCGTGTCGAGTTTATCCAAATACTCTTCACTTGGTCGGCTATTGAGTCAATTCAGGGGCGTGACCTCTCGGCGGGTCAGGGTTCTCGGCATGGTTTCGATGTTTTCGACCGAACATGGATGCGAAGTTACTGTTGAGGATTCTGGCCATCTGTTTACTGTCCTGAGTTGCAGCTCCAGTCTCGTCTGTCGGGGACCAATATTGACGATTTTCTTTTCGATCTGATGTATGTGAAGAATTTTGAGTTTCATTCATGTCACGCGCTATTTGTTTTCAGAAGTTGGTACATTTTACTCCGAATAAGGGTGCGACAAGCCCTGAGGCTGTTAGGAAATATACGGCTTCGGCCGTCATTCTCTTCATTAGGTTATAATTCCTTTTTTAAGTTTACCGCCCTTTATTTCTCTGGTCATCCACGGATCTACGGCACCATTTACTGCCTGCCTCAACAACGTAGCCTTTTTCTACTCCTGCAAAGTCATCTGTTATTCCACACGTTGTCGATTGTAATTGTCGGTTAGTGAAGTTGGTCCCAGGTCGCGGAGGGAAGCAGCTCGCGGGCTAAAATGAAATTTGCTTTTTAGTAGTCTGGTATCACTGACGGATTTGTCTACGAGTTTGTGACTTATGTTGACATTGAAACGGATTAGAAGTGGTGATCGCAACGTTAATTTTTTTCACCAACTTCTACGGTCGCGAATGAGGTCGGGGTCGCTTACTAATACTTTGGATCCAGCAGATTGTTTCTCTTTGTTGGTTGAGTTACAACGGAGTGGAGAAACGAATCCTCCTTTCATTCTATAAGCCTGTTACCTCTTGATCTCGATCAATTGTCCCCAGTCAATGTTAGGGCAATTAAAGTCCCCAATTATTATTCTTTGTTTACTACAGCCCATGTTAAAGAGTAGAAGCTCTTCGTACAGGAGCAGTGTCATCGGCTGCTTATTGTTTTATCGCCTGTATGTGATGCCGGTATTAGTTTCTTATTATTCGCAGTTATTTCCACATAGACGGAGTCGTAATTCTTCTGCATCCTGTTTGTCTATTTTTATGGCAGGGAGCATATTTTTACAGCAAATTACTCCTCCTCACCTTTCTTGCAGCATTCGATTTTTGGAAGCTGTCATTGCCCGGAAATGACAGTTCAGATACCGATATTTGAGTTGGCCCAATCTCTGTGATGCTACCATCTGGTTTCTGAAGTTGCAATATACGCCCTAATTTCGTCCTTTTTGGTAATAGACTGCGTGCATTTGTGTACAAAATGGAAAATGTGACTACTGGTTTGGCCGCGTTAGGTTGAATGAGTTCGCTTGTCGGAGGCGTCGTTGGTTACACAGTTTTCTTGCAAGCCGCATCGACGCCACGGTTCGAAGGTTATCCAGCCTCGCCAGGAGGAAGGAAGGGAAGGGATGGCTAGGTTAGAAGGGAAGGGAAGGAAGGGATGGTTAGAAGGAAGGGAAGGAAGGAAGGGACATTAGGCTAGGAAGGGAAGGAAGGGAAGGAAGGGGATGGCTTAGGGAAGGAAGGAAGGGAAGGATTATTAGGCTAGGAAGGGAAGGAAGGAAGGAATGGGAAGGAAGGGATGGCTAGACTAGGAAGGAAGGAAGAGAAGGGGATGGCTAGAGTAGGGAAGGGAAGGGAAGGGAAGGGAAGGGATGGCTAGGCTAGGGAAGGGAAGGGAAGGGAAGGGATGGCTAGGCTAGGGAAGGGAAGGGAAGGGAAGGGAAGGGAAGGGAAGGGATGGCTAGGCTAGGGAAGGGAAGGGAAGGGAAGGGAAGGGAAGGGAAGGGATGGCTAGGCTAGGGAAGGGAAGGGAAGGGAAGGGAAGGGAAGGTAGGGCAGCTTGTAGATCACGCTTGTTAGCATAATAAGCTTGTGTTTATCAAGTACTGTATTTCCCGCCATATGAGACACACCCATAATTTGGCAAGATATATTTAGAAAAAAAAAACCTCCACATTTTCCGTGAACTTAATGTGTATGCAATATTACATGTGGCCACCTTACTTACAATTATGACTGTGATACTGTATGTTGCTGTGTGCCCTTCTCTGTGTTCAAAGGGCTCCACTCTTGGTTAGGGGGCTTCGTGGTGCAGTGGTTAGCACACTCGGCTCACAAAACGAGAGAGCCCGGGTTCGATTCCCGGGCGGAGTGGAAAAATTTGGGCGGCTTTTCCGTGAATGTGTACCAGGTATTGATCAGGGGTTGTGTCCCGTCTCCTGGGGTCTGTTCCCTTCTATAATTCCTTCCCCCTCCTGTCCCTCTCCGGCATATGACCACAGATGTTGCGGCGACTGAACGAAACTTTCCAACTTTTCCACTGTTGGTTGAAGAGTTACAGTGCTCTCACCCCGAGCAGCTGTGACTTTGTAATGGTAAAGAAAAGGGTTGCTTGGTGGATTCGCTCACGGCACAGTGTTGAGGCGCTAACCTTTGCCGGGCTACTCAGGGGAGGCTACGTTGAGTGGGCAATCTTGGTCTTGGTCTTGACTCTCAGGGACCGTGCACTTTGTCGCTCTAAGATTTTGACGCAGATTTCCGTTTTTGGTTTTTTGATATTTTGCTTTTTGTTATTGTTATTATTGTTATTGTTATTATTGTTATTATTATTATCACATAGAAATAGATGTTGATTGATTTTTTGAATCATATTATGTTTTAACAGAGTTATTTTTACAATGAGAAACTAAAATGCATTTATGATAAACGTTTTAGTCATCCATGGATATCCATTTTTTTTGAACACGTAAGCTTTCACAGAGAACGGCAACTTTTGTTGAAAACTGTCTTATATGGCGGGAAACATGGTACATGACTTGTGCCCTCCCCCTGCCCTCCTGCTCTCTCTCTCTCTCTCTCTCTCTCTCTCTCTCTCTCTCTCTCTCTCTCTCTCCCCTCCCTATGCCAGAGTCAGCTGTTTGTGTACATGGTTGCTGGGCAGTGTCCATCCACCACATCACGGCAACCCAGCTCAGGGGACTGCTGGACATGGGAACACACACACACACACACACACTACACTCCTCCCTCTTCCCTTCCTTCCCTTCCCTGCCTCTCCTTTCCCTTCCCTTCCCTGCCTCTCCCTTCCCTTCCCTTCCCTTCCCTTCCCTTCCCCACCAGTCTCATCCCTTCCCTTCCCTTTCTTTCCCTAACCTTCCCCACCTTTCCCTTCCCTTTCCTTCCCCTTCCTTTCTTTCCTTTCCTTCCCCCACCTGTCCCTTCCCTTTCCTTACCTTCCCTTTCTTTCCTTCCTTCCCCCACCTGTCCTTCCTTACCTTTCCTTTCCATCCATTGACTTTCCTTCCTACCAGTCTTCTCATTCCTTCCTTCCCTTCCCTTCCTTCCTTCCCTAGCCTCCCAGCACACAGACCACATTCCACCCCACCCTAACCTAACCTAACCTAACCTAACTCCTAACCTAACACAACCACCACAGCCCCCTACACACCCCTACACACACACCGTTCCTGCCCCCTCCTGGCCGTCCTAAGCTGGGTGGCCGCGAGTGTCCGTCAGAACCATTGTATTAACAGATTCAGGATCAGGTTAACGAGTGGGCCAACATGACGGGCTTCCTGTGCGCCCTCGGAGGAGTGTGTCTGCTGGGGAAGTCACCGTCGCGTGCACAGGGGGGAGCTGGCGCACTCATGGGGGATGTGCGCAAGCCGGCGGCCCTTCCCAACACCAACCAGGAGATGCAGTACTGCCCCGTGACACAGTGAGTAGGGTGCGCGATTTCATGTGCACTTTGTCGCTCTAAGATTTTGACGCAGATTTCCGTTTTTGTTTTTTTGATATTTTGCTTTTTGTTATTATTGTTATTGTTATTGTTATTATTGTTATTATTATTATTATTATTATTATTATTATTATTATTATTATTATTATTATTATTATTTTGACTCCAGAAGAAGGATGAGAGAGAGAGAGAGAGAGAGAGAGAGAGAGAGAGAGAGAGAGAGAGAGAGAGAGAGAGAGAGAGAGAGAGAGAGAGAGAGAGAGTGACATATTGTGTCTCTCACACACACACACACACACACACACACACACACACACACACACACACACACACACACACACACACACTTATTTTTCCATCAATTTTTCTTCCTCTTTCTTTTTGTTTATTTTTATCTCTCTCTCTCTCTCTCACTTCCTTCCCTTCCCTTCCTTCCTCCCTTCTTGTAACCTAACTTAAACCTTCCCTTCCTCCCTTCCCTTCCTCCCTTCCCTTTCCTTTCCTTTCCTTTCCTTTCCTTTCCTTTCCTTCCCCTAACCTAACTTAACCTTACATCTCCTAACCTTTCCCTTCCCTTCCCTTCCCTTCCCTTCCCTTCCCTTCCTTCCTCCCTTCTCATAACCTAACTTAACCCTTCCTTTCCTCCCTTCCCTTCCCTTCCCTTTCCTTCCCTTCCTTCCTTCCTTCCCTTCCCTTCCTTCCTTCTTCCCTTTCCTTCCTTCCCTTCCTTCCTCCCTTCTTGTAACCTAACTTAAACCTTCCCTTCCTCCCTTCCCTTCCTCCCTTCCCTTCCTCCCTTCCCTTCCCTTCCTTCCTCCCTTCTCATAACCTAACTTAACCCTTCCTTTCCTCCCTTCCCTTCCCTTCCCTTCCCTTCCCTTCCCTTCCCTTCCCTTCCTTCCTCCCTTCTCATAACCTAACTTAACCCTTCCCTTCCTCCCTTCCCTTCCCTTCCCTTCCCTTCCCTTTCCTTCCCTTCCCTTCCTTCCTCCCTTCTTGTAACCTAACTTAACCCTTCCCTTCCTCCCTTTCCTTCCCTTCCCTTCCCTTCCCTTCCCTTCCCTTTCCTTCCTCCTTCTCATAACCCACTTAACCCTTCCTTCCTTCCCTTCCTTCCTTCCTCCCTTCTTGTAACCTAACTTCAACCTTCCTTCCTCCTTCCTTCCTTCCCTTCCTTCCTTCCCTTTCCTTTCCTTCCTTCCTTTCTTCCTTCCTTCCCTTCCTTCCTCCCTTCTTGTAACCTAACTTAACCCTTCCCTTCCTCCCTTCCCTTCCTCCCTTCCCTTTCCTTTCCTTTCCTTTCCTTTCCTTTCCTTTCCTTCCCCTAACCTAACTTAACCTTACATCTCCTAACCTTTCCCTTCCCTTCCCTTCCCTTCCCTTCCTTTCCTTCCCATAACCTAACTTAACCTAACCTCTCCTAACCCTTCCCTTCCCTTCACTACCCTTCCCTTCCCCTAACCTAACTCTTTCTCTCCCAAACACACACACACACACACACACACACACACACACACACACACACCATCCCTCCCGTCCCTCCCTAACCCTCCCGCCCCTTCCCTCAGGTTCGTGGGTCACCTCCTGAAGCTGCTGGTTTGCCACAATGAGAAGTTCGGGACCCAGATCCAGAAACACGTCAAGGAGCTGGTTGGCCACGAAATGTCACCCCTCCTCTACCCCATCCTCTTTGACCAGACCAAGGTTATCGTGGACAAGTTCTTCGACCAGCAGGGGCAGGTGTGTAGGGGGAGGTGCGTAGGGGGAGGTGCGTAGGGGGAGGGGGCTCAGAGGTTTGCCTTAAAATTTTGTCTCTTCAGCATATTCTTATTATTATTGTAGTAGTAGTAGTAGTAGTAGTAGTAGTAGTAGTAGTAGTAGTAGTAGTAGTAGTATTGTGAAAGGAAGGAAGGAAGGAGGAGGAGGAGAGAGTAGTGATGGTGTGAGAGAGAGAGAGAGAGAGAGAGAGAGAGAGAGAGAGAGAGAGAGAGAGAGAGAGAGAGAGAGAGAGAGAGAGTAATTTTCCACCCAAGGCAAGAGAAGGGAAGGGAAGGAAGGATATGGGAAGGGAAGGGAAGGAAGGATAAGGGAAGGGAAGGGAAGGGAAGGTAAGGCCCCTCAATGCCTTACCTTACCTTCCCTTCACTTCCCTTTCCTTCCCTTCCCTTCCCTTCCCTTCCCTTCCCTTTCCTTCCTTTCCCATCTCATCCCTTCCCTTCCTTATGCTTCCTTATGCTTCCCTTCCTTCCTTCCTTTCCTTCCTTCCTTCCTATCCACCCCTTCCTTCCTTCCTTCCTTCATTCCTTCCTTCCTTCCTTCCCATCCCTTCCATATCCTCCCCTTCCCTTCCCTTCCCATATCCATCCCTTCCCTTCCATCCCCTCCCCCCTCTTCCCGCACCCCTTCTCACCCCTCCTCACCTCCCCCCAGGTCATAGTGAGTGACGTCAACACACAGTTCATCGAGCACATCATCTTCATCATGAAAAATGTATTGGAGAACAAGACTGACCACCCCTCAGAGCACCTCGGGGTCACCTCCATTGAACCCATGATGCTGGCCATTGTCAGGTGGGTGCTGGGGGGACTATGGGCTGCTGGGGGCTAGGTTATAAGGGGTAGGGTGCTGGGGGCTAGGTTATAAGGGGTAGGGTGCTGGGGCTAGGTTATAGGTGCTAGGGGACTGTTTGGGGACTGGGGACTGCTGGGTAAGGGAAGAGAAGGGAAGGGAAGGGAAGGGTAGGGAGAGGAAGGGAAGGGAAGGGAAGACTTGGGAGAGGAAGAGAAGGGAAGGGAAGGCTAGGGAGAGGAAGGGAAGGGAAGGGTAGGGAGAGGAAGGGAAGGGTAGGGAGAGGAAGGGAAGGAAATGGGAGGGAGAGGAAGGGAAGGGTAGGGAGAGGAAGGGAAGGGAAGGGAAGACTAGGGAGAGGAAGAAAAGGGAAGGCTAGGGAGAGGAAGAGAAGGGAAGGGAAGGGAAAGGAGAGGAAGGGAAGGGTAGGGAGAGGAAGGGAAGGGAAGACTAGGGAGAGGAAGAAAAGGGAAGGCTATGGAGAGGAAGAGAAGGGAAGGAAGGAAAGGGAGAAAAGAAGGGAAGGTAGAGAGAGGAAGGGAAGAATAGGGAGAGGAAGAGAAGGGAAGGAAGGAAAGGAGAGGAAGGGAAGGGAGGAGAGGAAGGAAGGGAAGGAAGACTAGGAGGGAAGGAAGGGAAGGGGAGAGGAAGAGAAGGGTAGGGAAGGGAAAGGAGAGGAAGGGAAGGGTAGAGAGAGGAAGGGAAGACTAGGGAGAGGAAGAGAAGGGAAGGGAAGGGAAAGGAGAGGAAGGGAAGGGTAGGGAGAGGAAGGGAAGGGAAGGGAAGACTAGGGAGAGGAAGAAAAGGGAAGGCTAGGGAGAGGAAGAGAAGGGAAGGGAAGGGAAAGGGAAGGAAAGGGAAGGGTAGAGAGAGGAAGGGGAGACTAGGGAGAGGAAGAGAAGGGAAGGGAAGGGACAGGAGAGGAAGGGAAGGAAGAAAGGAAGATATGGAAGGAAGAGAAAGGAGAGGAAGGAAGGGAGGGAAGAACAGGAAACACACACACACACACACACACACACACACACACACACACACACACACACACACACATCCTACCCCACCTTCCCCCCTTCACACACACACACACACACACACACACACACACACACACACATCCTACCCCACCTTCCCCCCTTCACACACACACACACACACACACACACACACACACACACACACACACACACACACACATCCTACCCCCCCTTCCCCCCTTCACACACAGACACACTATACATTATACAATCGAGTGTTACTGATGGAAAGAAAACTGGATAGATGGATCAGCATGGTAAAGAGAAGGGATGAGGAAGAACAGCAGAATAGAGGAAAATGAGAAGAAATTGATTAAGGAAAATGAGGAGCTAATGGAAAAAGCAGCAAAGTACGAAAGATCAATGAAGGAAGGTTTGGGAGTGGCAAGAAAGGAAAATGAAAACCTGAAGGAACTGGTGAACAAAGAAGAACAAAGAGTTAGGGAAAATGTGAGCCTAAGAGAAGTAATAGAACAGCAAATGAAAGAGGACGTGGACAAAGAGGTAGTCGAGGCCTTAAAGAAAAATGAAGAATTGGTGAGAGAAATAGCAGACAAAAAAATGAAGAATTAGTGAGAGAAATAGCAGACAAAAAAATGAAGAATTGGTGAGAGAAATAGTGGACAAAAAAAAAAGTGTTGTTATTTTTGGGATGAAAGAAAAGAATATAACATATAAACCAAAAAGGGATAAAGAGGAACTGAAATCAGTCAAAGACCTGCTCAAGAACCTAAATGATGCAGAAAGGCAGAGTATCGAGGAGGAGGTTGACGAGATTTATAGAACAGGTCCATTTATTGAAGGGAAAACTAGACCAGTTAACTTAAAACTAAAATCACAAATGGCAGCCGAAGACATACTATATAGAACAACTTAACTAAAAGAAACAGAAGGATGTAAGGAAATATATATAAAGGAAAATAGAAATGAGGAAGAAAGGAAGAAATGGAAGGAATTACCGGCAGAGACAAAAGTGAAAAATAACGCAAGATCTGAGGAAGAAAAAGAAGCATTTTTTTGGAGAATTTCGGGGGATGGAATCAAGAAATGGTTCATGAGGGAGAAGAGAAAGGGAGCGAAAACTAGATAAGAAAGATACAGAGAGGGGAATAAGAATAATGTACACAAATGTAGATGAGTAGATGATGTAGTAGAGCTGCAGGATTATCTAAAAGAGAGGGATCCCATGATAGTTTGCCTAACTGAAACTAAACTAAAAGAAAACATCCAAATTGAGTTAGATGGAAGATACCATGTGTGGGGGAGGGATAGAATGGGCAAAGGCGGAGGAGGAGTGGTGATCATGATAAAGAGAGAGATATTAGTAAAATCAATGGAATATGGAGAGGGAAAAGCAGAGATAGTGAGTGTAAGCTTGGAAAACAGGAATAGAGAAAGGATGACGATTGCAGTAACATGTACCACCAAACACTACATCATGGAGTAAAGAAGATTATGAAAACATGATTGATG
>NW_026110913.1:0-57964 GCF_024679095.1 Eriocheir sinensis | reverse complement strand
GCAAAACGTCCGGGACAGACGTCACACTTAAGGTTCGAAGGCATTGTTAGAAATTTAAGCGAGTTAACAGTTTGGACAAAGGAACGAGGGAAGGAAGGAAGGAAAGCAACAACGAGGGAAGGAAGGAAGGAAGGAAGGAACGAGGGAAGGAAGGAAAGTGATGTGACGAAAGTGGGAAGTTGACAGGGCGAAGGAAGGAGACTGAACCGCCAAGATTCTGCCCGGGATTGGCGCGAATGGCGAGGCCCCGAACTGACTGACTTGGCGACTATATTATAGTGTTGCTGCCTCGGCCTGTTCCGTTACTTTACTTCCCTGATTTGCTCACCACGGCCTTCGCCTTTGCTGTCCTTCATCTTCCACCTTTGATTAGATAGTTAGTGTAGCTTATCACAAACAGCCTCGTACGGACCAGCAGGCCTGCTGTTGTTTGTTCTCTCTTTGTGTTTCTTTGTTCCTCCTCCTCCTCCTTTAAAAAGAAAAAAAAAACAGACCTCGTGGTTGCCTTATATGAGGACTGTAAGAGAATAAAGTTACCTCCTCCTCCACCTTCACCTCCTCCTCCTTCTCCTTCTCCCCTCCACTTCCACCTCCACCTTCACCTCCTCCTCCTTCTCCACCTCCACTTCCACCTCCACCTCCACCTCCTCCTCCCTCTCGTTTCTCCACAAACTTCATAGTCTCAAAAATATTAACAGAAACACATCAAAACACTATACATATTCCTTAATCTTGAGAGAGAGAGAGAGAGAGAGAGAGAGAGAGAGAGAGAGAGAGAGAGAGAGAGAGAGAGAGAGAGAGAGAGAGAGAGAGAGAGAGAGTACAGTAGGAATCGATTAATGAGTTGGGTTTGTAAACGCATTAGAACGGGACTAATTGTCAATAATATCGCGATCTAAGGATTATGGGGATTAAGGGAGTGACGATTATGAGATTAAGGGAGTGACAGTGGCTGGGAGGGAGGGAGGGCTGGGAGGTGAGAGAGAGGATTGAGGGAGACCGGGAATGGGACAGAGAGAGAGGGAGAGCAGTGGAGAACGAGGTGAAGGAAATAACACGGATACACAAGGATATGAGGGGACTATTAACCCGGTAGCCGCAGGGATCATGTTTCTTAATGGTCCCTCTAAGCGAGAAAAATGAGAAAAAAATCATCACTCACACAAATCATTTCATAATATATATCAAAGCGTTTTGTGATCGGTTTATGCATCATCTATTTTTGGGGGGTTTATATCATGGCACAAATTTGGCCCGTCGCTGCTACACGGTAAAGACACAAATTTGGCCCGAGGGGCCATATTATAGGTTCCTTGCCAATTGCAAAATGAACGGAGAACAAAGCTCACAAAATGGAACTGTTTTTATCGGGTCAAGTGTTGCGAGGGTATCGGTAAAAAGACTGATAAAATGTTGTCAAGAAATCCTTGCATCTGTCTCATGGGCTGGACCTTGGCTACCGCTACCTTCCCTCCCCCTCTCTCACCCGCCTCCTCTCTACCAGGGAATAATGGCCCGGGGCAACCCGAGGTCCACAGGGGGTCACCCGGCGACCTTGACCATAGACATGACAACGTCGCTGGGTAGCACACGGTTGAATTCATTTCCATACATAAATCATCGTTAATATCCTAAAATTCGACACATTCACAACATAATATAGACTTGTTTTACCATATACAAAAATTTAAAAACTATATCAAATACTAAACAACCGACATATGAAATTGTATGCCTTGTTGTGGTTGAAGCGACAATGCTGCCGGATAGGGAATTCCCGCACCTGCTCCACCCAAAGTATCTTGATATTTGCATCAGACTTAGTACCTCGAACCCAATCCCATTATCCCCATGTACTACCTCAACCCAGAACTCTGCTTCCTGTCACTGAGCCACATCATGATCCATCTACCTTCAAACCCATGGGCTTTAATTGTTGTCAAAGTTATTGGTGAGGTTCTTTGTCGAATGCTTTACTAAAATTAAGATATACAATATCATAACTGTCGTCCTTACGTATTTGCCACTTTTTTGTAAAAAAAATAAAAATAAAGTCAGACAAGATCTAGCCTTGATTAATGAACCCATGGTGGGGGCCATTGATCAGGCTGTTTCTCTAGGAGTCTAGGTGGTCACGGATATTTTCATCTATAATAGACTCGAATGTTTTTACTGCCGCCGACGTTAAACTAATTGCAGCCGACATTAGACCATTGATAGAAAGAACGGAATGGGAAAAAAATAAAAGGAGGCATAAAGAGGGAGTGAGGAAGTAAGAGGAAGGAAGGGAGACTAATTGTCTAAAGGAAGTGCAAGATAGAGACAGAGAAACATATCGATAACTAAATGGAAGGACAAAGCGATCATTAATTATAAGAAGAAATTATTAAAAAGGGGAAGAAAAAGAAGAAGAACAAGAACAACAACAACAACAACAACAACAACAACAACAACAAAAGAACATAAGAACGTAAGGAGTCTGCAAGAGGCCGGTTGGCCTATACAAGGCAGTTCCTGTAAGTCTAACCGCACCTAACCTCACTATCCATGAATTTATCCAAACTTTTCTTCAATGCATCTATGGTATTGGCACCCACAAGATGACTCCCAAGCCTGTTCCACTCATCCACCACTTTACTGGTAAACCAATTCTTGCCTATGTCTTTGTTGAATCTGAATTTAACTAGCTTAAAACCGTCGCTACGTGTTCTACCTTGCTCTTTTACAACCAAAACCCTATTTACATACCCTTTATTAAAGTCCTTCATCCATTTTTAAACCTCGATCAAGTCACCTCGTAACATTCGCCTTCCTAGAGCGTATAAATTTAAATGCTTCAGTCTATTTTCATAAGGCAAGTTTCTCACCCCTCGAATAATTTTTGTCATCATCCTCTGTACAGATTCTAACTACTTGATATCCACTCTACAGTAAGGTGACCAGAACTGAACCGCATAATCGAAATGAGGTCTAATTAATGCTAAGTAGAGTTTGAGGATGACTTCAGCGCTCCTATTGCTTACGCTCCTCGAGATGAAACCCAGTACCCTATTTGCACGATTCTTAGCTTGAATGCACTGAGCTCTAGGACGGAGGTCAGTGCTCACTAAGACTCCTAAATCCCTCTCACACCCAGACCTACTCAGCGGAGTGTCATTTAAGGAGTATATAATTGTGTGAGGGGTTATTCCTACCTACACTCAGAATACTGCACTTCCCGACATTGGATTCCATCTGCCATTTCCCCGCCCAATCATATAGTGTGTCTAGCTCATCCTGAAGAACGCTAGCGTCCTGGAAGAAGAAGAAAAAGAAGAAGAAGTATGAGGAAAATAATAATAATGAGAACAAAATCAACAAGGAGAGGAAGAAAAAAAAATAATACCTAACAACTAAAGCAAAAACATAAATAAAATAAAATAAAATATAACAATAATCGAGAACTCCGTATTATATGTTAACTCCCTTCGTTTTCCATAATTAATGTGAGCTGAAGATTATTTTTTTTCCAATACCGCTACTACGTGTAAATATATAAATCACTTCAAATTAACTTCTCATCTTTTGTCTCGCTCACCACGAAAATGCACACCAGCTGACACCCTCAAGGCCCTGTGTCCATTATAAATCTACGGACTCTTCACCGATACTTATATTTTCTTAGATTTAAAAAGTAAAATAAAAAAGTAAATAACGTTGAGAACCTTGCATGAATTCTGTACCGAGGCAACACCCTCTTACTTGTAGAGGCGAGAAAAAGCAGAACAAAAAAAACAGCAACAACAGGTAATGTGATAATGGAGGGAGTGGATTACGTAAAAATGCGTAAGCTCTTGCTAGGCAGATTATTCGTTAAAAGCTGATCCTGTTTTCAAAGTGCGCGTCATGAAATATTTCCACACACACACACACACACACACACACACACACACACACACACACACACACACACACACACACACACACACACACACACACACCACATTAGTTTTAACAAGTGGTTCTCTAGTTTCAAAGCCACGGGAAGAGTAAACAAGAGTAAGAAAGTCATAAAGATTAGTTAACAAGTGGTTCTCTATTTTTAAACCCCAGGGAAGAGTAAACAAGAATAAGACTGTTCTAATAATAAGTTAAGAAGTGTGTATCTATATTATCAAACTCACGGGAAGATCAAACAAGTGCAAGACTGTTCTAATGAAAAGGTAACAATTGATTCTCAAGATTCAGATCGACCTGCCTAGCAAACCCTTGCTAGATTCTTATAAACCATCCACGAACACGCCAATTCCTGGATTTCGTTAGGGGGCATCAGGGGTTAGGTTAGGTTAGGTTAGGATAGGGAAAACACACACACACACACACACACACACACACACACACACACACACACACACACACACACACACACACACACACACGCAGCAGCACCATTGCCATTAAAGGTTGTGATATTCTCGTTTCGTCAGCGAATGCCACGCCCTGGATTGTTTTGCGGTGAGGTGATGCTTCTGAGAGGGGTGGTGGTGCGGGGGGAGGGGAGGTCGGAATGGTGGTGGGCAGTGGTGTGATGGTGGGGGGTTGATGGGTGGTGGTGCTGGTGGTGGGGGTTGATGGGTGGTGGTGCTGGTGGTGGGGGTTGATGGGTGGTGGTGGGGGTGGTGGGGATGGTGGAGGAGAGAGTCGAAGGTCTTGTCTTGGTTGGCTTCTCCGTCATTCACTTTTTGGGAAGTGTATTTCGTGTATAATAATTACTTACCCGTGTATCTATTTAGGGTTGTATGACAGCTGGTTAGTGATTTATTTTATTATTTTTCTTTTACAGCAAAGGACACAGCACAAGGGCACAGCAACAGGAAACAATAAAAAAGCCCGCTAGTCGCTGCTCCTGTAAAGAATCGGAAGCGGTGGCCGAAAGAGCATGTTACCTTATGATTACAGAGAGCTAATGATTTTATAATGTCATCAGTCAGTCAGCGGAAGGCAATCGGACCGGGACAGCCTAATGAATGACGCTCCGCGGGGATCTGTGTTGGGTCCACTGCCATTCATTGTTTATAGGATTTTTATAAATTCAGGGAAGTTGTGATATGTAAATGTATTGAATATCTATAGATCTATCTACCTATCTGTATCTATATCTATCTATATCTATCTATATCTATCTGTCTATCTATCTATCTTTATCTATCTATCTTTTTATCTATTTATTTATCTATCTGTATATCTATCTATCTATCTATCTATCTACATATATACATCTCTCTCTCTCTCTCTCTCTCTCTCTCTCTCTCTATATATATGTATGTGTATATATATATATATGTATGTGTATATATATATATATATATATATATATATATATATATATATATATATATATATATATATATATATATATATATATATATATATATATATATGAAATTATCCCATATGGGTAGGCCCTTCTGGTGATTGGAATGACGAGTTCTAATCAGTATTGTAGAGTACTTCGGTGAAAGCTCCCTTCCATTACCAACAGAGTGAGTTGTCAATAGCATTGTTAATTAACTTCAATAAGCTCGCTACCATTACCAACAGAATGACGAAGTGTAAATAATATTGTTACTTAACTTGAATAGGTTCGCTACCATTATACACCAACAGAATGTGAATAAACTTAATCATAACTTAACATTGTATTGCGTAACCCTAACAACTATGAAACTCACTTAATAGTAATATATTAAAAACAGAGGATCGAGGCTGAAGGCAACACACTAGCATAGTTATAACACCTCCAAGCCTCTCTGCAGTACATGACACCTTCTGATTCCCTAGCACGGAGCCAGTGAGTGCCACCTTCCTACAGGGTCAGATTAGTGCAGTCCAGCCTCTCACTAACATAGTTATAACACCTCCAAGCCTCTCTGCAGCTCATGACACCTTCTGATTCCCTAGCACTGAGCTAGAGAGTGCCACCCTCCTACAGTTGCACATTCCAACAGGGTCAAATTAGTGCAGTCCAGCCTTTCACTAGCATAGTTATAACACCTCCAAGCCTCTCTGCAGCACAAGACATCTTCTGACTCCCTAGCACTAAGCCAGAGAGTGCCACCCTCCTATAGGGTCAGATTAGTGCATTCCAACCGTTCACTAGCATAGTTATAACACCTCAAAGCCTCTATGCAGCACATGCCAACTGCTGATTCCCTTGCACTGAGCCAGAGAGTGCCACCTTCCTATTAGGACAGATTAGTGCAGTCCAGCTTTTCACTAGCAGAGTTATAACGCCTCCAAGCCTCTCTGCAGCACATGCCACCTTCTGATTCCCTAGCACTGAGCCTTAGAGTGCCACCTTCCTATAGGGTCAGATTAGTGCAGTTCAGCCTTTCACTAGCATAGTTATAACACCTCCAAGCCTCTCTGCAGCACAGGACACCTTCTGAGTCCCTAGCACTAAGCCAGAGAGTGCCACCCTCCTATAGGGTCAGATTAGTGCATTCCAACCGTTCACTAGCATAGTTATAACACCTCAAAGCCTCTATGCAGCACATGACACCTTCTGATTCCCTAGCACTGAGCCAGAGAGTGCCACCTTCCTACAGCTGCAGCTTCCTACAGGGTCAGATTAGTGCAGTCTAACCCTTCACTAGCATAGTTATAACACCTCCAAGCCTCGCTGCAGCACATGACACCTTCTGATTCCCTAGCACTGAGCCTTAGAGTGCCACCTTCCTATAGGGTCAGATTAATGCAGTTCAGCCTTCCACTAGCATATTTATAACACCTCCAAGCTACTCTGCAGCACATGACATCTTCTGATTCCCCTGCACTGAGCCAGAGTGAAACCTTTCTATAACTACACCTTCCTACAGTCCAGCTTGTCACTAGCATAGTTATAACACCTCCAAGCCTTTATGCAGCACATGGCACCTTCTGATTCCCTATCACAGAGCTTGAGAGTTACACCTTCATACACCTTCACCTTCCTACGGGGTCAAATTAGTTCAGTCCAGCCTTTGACTAGCATAGTTATAGCACCTCCAAGCATCTCTGCAGAACATGACACCTTCTGATTTCCTAGGACTAAGCCGGTGAGTGCCACCTTCCTACACCTTCACCTCCCTACACAGTCAGGTTACTGGAGTCCAGCATTTCACTAGCATAGTTATAACATCCCCAAGCCTCTCTGCAGCACATGACACCTTCTGATTCCCAAACACATAACCAGAGAGTGCCACCTTCCTACACCTACACCTTCCTACAGGGTCAGATTAGTGCAGTCCTGCCTTTCACTAGCATCGTTATAATACCTTAAAGCCCCTCTGCAGCACATGGCCCCTTCTGATTCCCTAGCACTGAGCCAGGTTAGATTAGTGTTGTCCAGCTTTTCACTATCATATTTATATCACTTCCAAGCCTCTCTGCAGTACATGACACCTTCTGATTCCCTAACCCTGTGCCAGAGAGTGCCACTTTCCTAAACCTTCAGCTTCTTACAGGGCCAGATTAGCTCAGTCAAGCCTCTCATTAGCATGTTATAACACCTCCGAGCCTTTCTGCAGCACATGCCACCTTCTGATTCCCTAGCACTGACCTTGAGAGTGCCATCTTCCTACATCTACTCCTTCCTAAGGGGTCAGATTAGTGCAGTCCAGCGTTTCACTAGCATAGTTATAAAACTTCCAAGCTTCTCTGTAGCACATGACACCTTCTGATTCCTTAGCACTGAGATTGACCTTCCTACACCTGCACCTTCCTACAGGGTCAGATTAGTGCAGTCCATCCTTTCACAAATATAGTTATAACACTTCCAAGCCGCTCTGCAGCACATGACACCTTCTGATTCCCAAGCACTGAACCTGAGAGTGCCACCTTCCTAGAGGGACAAAATAGTGCAGTCCAGCCTTTCACTAGCCTAGTTTAAACACCTCCAAGCCTCTCTGTAGCACATGACACCTTCTGATTCCTTAGCACGTACAGAGCCAGATAGTGCCAACTTACTAGACCTTACCCTTCCTACAAGGTCAGAAAAGTGCAGTCCAGCCTTTCACTAGCATAGTTATATCACCTCCAAGCCTCCCTGCCGCACATGACACATTGTGATTTCCTAGCACAGTGCTTGACAGTGCCACCTTCGTACAGGGTCAGATTAATACAGTCCAGCCTTTCACCAGCATAATAATAACACCTCCAAGCCTCTCTGCAGCACGTGACACATTCTGATTCCCTAGCACTAAGCCAGAGAGTCCCACCTTCCTACACCTTCACCTTCGTCAGATTAGTGCAGTCCAGCCTTTCACTAGCATAGCTGTAACACCTCCAAGCCTCTCTGCAGCATATACGACCTTTTGATTCCCTTTGAGGCAAAGAGTGCCACCTTCCTACAACTTCGCCTTCCTAGAGAGCCAGATTAGTGCAGTCCAGTCGTTCACTATCATAGTTATAACACCTCTAAGCCTCTCTGCAGCACATGACACCTTCAGATTCCCTAGCACTGAGCTTGAGCGTGCCACTTTCCTACAGGGTTAGATTAGTGCAGTCCAGCATTTCAGTAGCATAGATATAACACCTCCAAGCCTCTCTGCAGCACATGGCACCTTCTGATTCCCTAGCACTGAGCCAGAGAGTGCCACTTATCTACACCTTCACCTTTTTACAGGGTCAGAATAGTGCAGTCTAGCCTATCACTAAGATAGTTATAACACCTCCAAGCCTCATTGCAGCACATGGCACCTTCTTTTTCCTGAGCATTGAGCCAGAGAGTGCCACCTTCCTACAGGTCAGATTAGTGCTGTCCAGCCTTTCACTAGCATAGGTATAACACCTACAAGCCTCTCTGCAGCACAAAACATCTTCTGATTCCCTATGAATGAGCCAGATAGTGCCACCTTTCTACAGTGTCAGATTACTGCAGTCCAGCTGTTGTATAGTCATTACACTTCAGCGGCACCGAAGCACTGAGCTGATCTTCGGAACAGCAATCCGAGGATACATGTACTGCCAAGGCCCGAGGATCGGACATTCCCTGTCTGGCCTCTTTATAGAATACATCGCAACCCCCGCTCCTTCTTGTTTGTCATTCACTCCTCAACACGTGGCGACGAGGATGGGATTCTGAAGGAGTCGAGTGAAACCCCGTGGACGAGAATGGCAGCAATAATTGGAGCGGTGGAGCAGTACTCAGAGGGAGAAGATTTCGAGGCCTATACAGAAAGGTTCGAAGAGTTCCTGGAGGTCAGTAATATCACCGAGGAGAATCGGAAACGGGCGTTGCTCCTGACTGTCTGCGGCCCGACGGTGTATCAATTACTGAGGAACCTGTGCGCCCTGGGGAAACCCTCTGAGAGGACACTGAAGGAATTGATTCGTCTCGCTACTCAGCACTATGCGCCCAAAGTTTCAGTGGTGGTGGAAAGGTTCAAATTCAACTCTGAAAATCAAAGGGAAACCCTGACAATCAGCAGTTACGTGGCAGAACTGAGGAGGAAAGCTTCCAACTGCAGCTTTGGGGCAAACTTAACAAAGCAGCTTCGAGAAAATTCGTCGGTGGAGTGTCGAGCGAACGGATCCGGCGGAGGCTGTTACGAGAGGGCGACGACTTAACTTGGGACAAAGTGTGCAAACTGGCATTATCGATGGAGGCAGCAACAACGGAGGCGAAGGTACTGGGAGGGGAGCACAAAGAAGCCCAGGTGAACAGAGTGGAGCCGCCGCGAACGAAGCCCGGGGACCAGAAAGAACCAACGAGCAGGTGGGACAAGGCCAGGTTGCAAAACAAGTACTTGCCTCGTGAGGGGGCACGTAGTAGTGTACCTTGTAATCGGTGTGGCAGTAGTTACCACAAGGCAACGGAGTGCCCATTTAAGGATAAGGAATGCTTCAGGTGCAGTCGTAAAGGCCACACCAGGCGAATGTAATGTGTCGACGGCGAGGCAGAGTAAATAGCGTGGAGATGAGGAGCAAGAGATTAGTGATGAGGAAGAGAGGCTGGAGGGGTTTGGTATTTTACAGCTGCCTGGACAACAGCGGAGAACCCGGAAAACCCCACCACTGACTGTAGACGTGAGCGTGCAGGGCACAGAGATACGCACGGAGGTGGACACGGGAGCGAGCAGCACGGTCATCAGCGAGGAGGAGTGGAACAGGCTACGCAGCAAACCAAGACTTGAAGCCTCCAACAGGCGGTTAGTCACATACACAGGTGAGGCACTTCAGGTGCGAGGAGTAGACATGGTGGAGGTCAAGTTTAAAAATAAAATGGAAACTCTGCCGTTAAAGGTAGTGAAAGGAACAGGGCCCTCGCTCCTGGGTCGTGACTGGCTACTGGGGATTCAGCCGGACTGGAAGATGGTAGGCAAACTTTGAGTTGCGGAGAAGAATGGGGATAAACTTACCACAATCCTTCACAAGCACAGTGAGGTCTTTTCACAGCCCTTAGGGCACATGCCGATCAAAGCACACCTGCGTCTCAAGGAAGGAGCACGACCGGTGCGGAAGAAAGCACGACCAGGGCCACACGCCCTTTACCCACTCGTGGACCAGGAGCTGGAGAGGTGGATTAAGGAAGGTGTTGCCAAGCCCGTGGAGACTGACAACAGCAGTGTCTAGGCGACACCGTTGGTGGTAGTGCCCAAAGCAGATGGCAAAGTAAGGCTGGCGGCTGACTACAGAGTGACGGTAAATCCCCAGTTGGATATAGTTAAGCACCCCTTACCCTCCCCGGAAGAGTTGTTTACAAGGATAAAAGGGAAGAGGTTTGCATAGCTAGATTTGAGAGATGCTTATCTACAGATGGAGTTAAGTGAGGAATCAAAAGACCTAACAACTGTAGCTACGCATAGATGATTGTTGAGGATGAAGAGATTGCCCTTTGGTTTATCTTTCTGTGGGGACATTTTCCAGGCGGCGATGGACAGAATATTAGAAGGAATCCCCTCCTGTGTGGCATACTTAGACGACTTGCTGGTGATGGGCACGAACACAGAAGACCTTATTGAAACTTTGGACAAAGTGCTGGGGAGACTGAAAGAGAATGAGATTAGGCTCAAAAGGTCAAAGTTTGAATTCAATTTGCAGGAGGTGCACGGAGCTGAAACCCATACCCGAGAAGACCGAAGCAATAAGGAGGATGCCGAACCCGAGTGCTGTACCGACACTCCGGAGCGTATTGGGAGCGGTGGGTACTAGTCCCGGCTGTTGCCACACCTCGCCACTACGTTGTCGCCATTGTATGAGCTACTCAAGAAGGGAGTTAAATGGCGATAGACCAAGGAATGTGAAGAGGCGATGGCAAGGGTAAAACAGACGGTGGCCATCAACCCAGTATTGGTGATATACGGTCCACAACTACCGGTCAAACTGGTAACAGACGCGAGCGAAGTAGGAGTCGGGGCGGCGCTAATGCAAGTCTTTCCAGGAGACATAGAAAGGCCGGAGGCGTATGCGTCAAGAATACTGACACAAACAGAGCAGAAATATCCCATCGTAGAAAAGGAAGCTTTGGCAGTTTATTACGGTATTAGGAAATTTCATCAGTATTGCTATGAGAGGAAGTTTACCCTTGTCAGTGATAACAAAGCACTTTCCAGAATATTGAACCCCAGCAGAGAGATGCCGCCGTTGGGGGCAGCGCAGATGCAGCGATACGCCCTTCAACTAGCAGCCTACAGCTACGATGTGGAGGTAAGACCCTCTGCAGACATGAGGGTCGCCGACACCTTGTCCAGACTACCGCTCCCGGGCATTGTCGACAAAGGAGCAGAAAGAATAGAAAGGGAAGCCATGACAAGTAACGTGTTATATATGGACGAGGAGCCTTCTGTGACAGCAAGAGAAGTGTCAGCGGCAACGCGGCGTGACAGAGTCCTGGGAAAGGTGCTGGCGGCAGTAAGGTCAGGCGGATTGCCGGAGGAGGCAACAGCAGAGGTAAGCAGTTACAAGTCTCGGATGGAGGAGCTCTCGACAGAGGGGGATTGCTTAATGTGGGGAGGCAGAGTGGTGATACCGGCGTCCCTGCAAGACAAGGTGTTAAAGGAACTGCATGTGGGGCACTCAGGATGCGTGAGAATGAAGCAGCTGGCTCGACGATGTGTGTGGCGGCCGGGTCTCGACAAGGAGCTGGAGGAATTGGCGAGAGCGTGTCCAGGATGTGCGGAGAAGCGGGCAGCACCACCACAGTCAGCGGTCCACCCATGGGAGAGAACACGAGGCAGAGGCTCCATGCAGATTTTGCGGGGCCAATTATGGGAACAACGCTTCTCAAAGTAGTGGATAGCTACTCAAAGTGGATAGAGGCAGTACCAATGAAATCCACGACAACGGCTTGAACTCTTCATGAACTGAGTGTACTGTTTAGCAGGTTTGGTCTACCCCTACAGCTATGCACAGGCAATGGCCCGCAGTTTACGTCGGAAGAGATGGCATCTTTCGTCAAGCAGAATGGAATCCGGCACATCAGAGTGGCGCCATACCACCCGGCGAGTAACGGACTGGCGGAGAGAGCGGTGAGCACTGTGAAGGAAGGAATAAAGGCAATGATGGGGGGCTGCAAGTCGGGGAAAAGAGCCTGTTTAAATTTCTGTTAAACTATCGTTCTACTCCACACAGCACAACAGGGAAAACACCGGCGGAAATGCTGATGGGCAGGAATATACGCTCAAAACTAGACCTACTTCTGCCCGACGAAGAGACCGCGATGGTGAGCAGGCAAGACCAACAGATGACGGGGAAAAGGGTAAGAACATTCCGAAAAAAATGACATAGTTTGGGCAAGAAGCTATGTGGGACCGAAATGGAGGAGAGGGAGAATAATAGCCAAGACGGGACCACTGTCCTACGAAGCAGATGTTGGAGGAAATACCTTGTGGTCCCGCCACGCGGATCAAATAATTTTGGTAAGCAGTGGCAGGCCTGCCCAGGACAAAATTAGCGGAGAATCCCCATTGTCAGCAGGTGACGACCAAGTGCCCCAGAGAGGTAACAAGCAGGCCACGGACATAGACACCCCAGCCGCCCAAGGGGAGACGGCTGAGCGGCGAGAAGACGATGGGGACACGGAGGCACGCAGCGGGGCAGCGGCGGATATACAGCATCCCCAACTAGTAGACAGAAGGCCATCCAGATAACCATGACCGGGAACAGAGGGGAGGGCGTCAACCAAACCGGGAGAGGCGGCAGCAGAGCCGCCGAAAGGGGCAGGACAAACGCGCCGGCCAGAGGGGTCAACAGGACAGACACCCGGGGACAAAAATTACTTATGCAGAGACGAGGCGACGATCGGCACGACAAAGGAAGCCGCCTGGCAGATATCAAGCAACTATGTAAATGGTGACGGCAGTAAAGGGGAGCTTTGGTGACGGGAGACGGTGGTGGATATTTGGGGGATAACATAAAACTTTGGTAGGGGGGTGAGGTGTTGTAGAGCCATTACCCTTCAGCGGCACCGAAGCACTGAGCAGCGCTTCGGAACAATCCGAGTATACATGTACTGCCAAGGCTCGAGGATCGGACATTCCCTGCCTGGCCTCTTTATAGAATACATCGCAACCTCCGCTCCCTCGTGTGTGTCATTCACTCCTCAACACCAGCATCTCACTAACATAGTTATAACACCTCCAAGCCTCTCTGCTGCATATGTCACCTGGTTCCCTAACACTGAGCTTGAGAGTGCCACCTTCCTACAGGGTCAGATTAGTGCAGTCCATCCTTTTACTAGCATATTTATACCACCTCCAAGCCTCTCTTCAGCACATGTCATCTTCTGATTCACTAGCACCGAACTTGATAGTGTCACTTTCCTACAGGGTCAAACGAGTGCAATCCAGCATTTCACCATCATTGTTATAACACCTCCAAGCCTCTCTGCAGCACAAGACAGCTGAGCTGAGAACTGAGCCAGAGGGTGCCACCTTCATACAATGTCAAATTAGTGCTGTCCAGCCTTTCACTTGTATAGTTATAAAAACTCCATGCGTCTCTGCAGCACATGGCACCTTCTGATTCCCTAGCACAGAGCTTGAGAGTTCCACCTTCATACACCTTCACCTTCCTAAAGGGTCAAATTACTGCAACCCAGCCTTTCACTAGCGTAGTTATAACACTTCCGAGCCTCTCCGCAGCACATGACACATTCTGATTCCCTAGCACAGAGCTTGAGAGTGTCAACCTCCTACAGGGTCAGATTAGTGCAGTCCAGCCTTTTAGTAGCATAGTTATGACACCTCCAAGCCTCTCATCAGCACATGGCACCTTCTGATTCACTAGCACTTAGCCAGAGAGTGCCACCCTCCTACAGGGTCAGATTAGTGCAATCCAGCATTTCACTATCATTGTTGTAACACCTCCAAGCCTCTCTGCAGCACATGACACCTTCTGATTCCCTAGCACTGAGCTTGAGAGTGCCACCTTCATGGAGGTATTAAGGGTGGAGTGGCTGTGAGGCGCGCGGTCAGTACTGTCTTGGGTGAGCCCACCGCTTTCCCCCGTCCGCCATATTGTTGTAGGGGCTGTCACTTCAGTAGCACTTTTTTTTACCCCATTTTACACTGTTTATACTTACTTATAATAATAAGGCGTGTCAAATGAAACTACAGTGTTACATACATTGCATGCCAACAGGTCCTTCAGACTAGATATTATATATTATACACAGAATCACAGTCCACTAAATAGTACTAATTTATATATCCTGGCTCTGCTTCTGGCGCCTTTAAGGGATATTAGTCGTGCAGTAAACGGTCTAGCTGCATATCTGTACCTGACCTGCAGATAGGTCTCGGCTACAGCCTTGATCAGTAACACAAGATAATTAGTGAACGGATCACTGTCTAACATGTGTTGTGCCAGGCTGGATAAGACAGCCCTCTCCTGGAACTCAGACAGTGTTACAATGTTGTGACAAGAATGTGTTCACAACGTTGCATATGGTTGGTCACTATACTGTAAAACTTTCTCTCTGAATTTTCATTCACGCACAAGACAAATGGCAACATCTCTGGATGGAAAAGATATGTGGCCTTTATTTTCAACTGAGATAAATCAGTGAGTTGCATCCAGATGTTGGGTAAATAAAGCATTGCAGCACGACTCACACTTAAAAGACCTCTTAGGTCTTAAGCTGACAAATCCGGCTATATAGCCAACTATCTTGTTGCTAACACTTTGATCAAATAATCAATGTTCATACGTCATGTGCATCAGCCCTGTGTAGGCCACTCGGCCTCTTGCAGTCTCCCTATGTTCTTATGTTGTTCTTCTTATGTATGTAAAAGTTATGCACGCTTGCTTGAATAATTAATTAATAAATAGCTTACTGGTGAAAAGTAATGAATGGATCAGATTTTTGTTAGCTTGTTCATTGCACCCAAATGAAACACAGGTAGCCAGCATTCCAGACCACACACGGAGCGACATTCCTGCCTTTATTACTCTCGCTGCACGAGAGCTCTACTGAATTACAGACAGAGAATATGTGTGGATCGACTTGGGTCAAGACCTGACATCCCTTATTAATTATCTGTCCTCACCCTGACCTCGGTTTTTCTCGACCTGAGTCATCATAGCCCAACCCCAAAACAGACCTGACTCTCCCTATTAACTATGTGACCTCACCAAAACCCCACCTCTTAGACAGGGGACAAACATGCATCCCAACGTAGCGAAATACTTCCATGACGTGTTTCATCACTACCCAGCAGTCGCTGCCTACCCCTACAAAGAGATGGCCGACTGACAGTTCGCTGGGATCAGCCCGAGCGCCTCACGGCCTCTCCACCCTTTTTACCTCCATGACCACCTTCCTACACATTCACCTTCCTACAGGGTCAGACTAGTGCAATCCAGCATTTCACTATCATTGTTATAACACCTCCAGGCCTATCTGCAGCACATGACACCTTCTGATTCCC
The DNA here is from genome assembly GCF_024679095.1 of Eriocheir sinensis. Classification (NCBI taxonomy): domain Eukaryota; kingdom Metazoa; phylum Arthropoda; class Malacostraca; order Decapoda; family Varunidae; genus Eriocheir; species Eriocheir sinensis. The sequence continues at coordinate 42,074 of NW_026110913.1, read as the reverse complement.
CAGCACTGAGTTTGAGAGTGCCACCCTCCTACACATTCACCTTCCTAGAGGGCCAGATTAGTGAAGCCCAGCCTTACACTAGCATAGTTATAACACCTTCAGGTCTCTCTGCAGCACATGACACCTAATTCCCTAGCACCGAGCCAGAGAGTGCCATCCTCCTACAGGGTCAGATTAGTGCAGTCAAGCGTTCACTGGCATAGTTATAACACCTCCAAGCCTCTCTGCAGCACATGACACCTTCTGATTCCCTAGCACTGAGCCAGAGAGTGCCACCTTCTAACAGGTCAGATTAGTGCAGTCCAGCCTTCACTATCATATTTATAACACCTCTAAGCCTCTCTGCAGCACATGACACCTTCTGATTACCTAACACTGAGCCAGAGAGTGCCACCCTCCTATCCCTTCACCTTTCTACAGTTTCAGATTAGTGCAGTCCAGCCTTTCACTAGCATAGTTATAACACCTCAAAGTCGAGTTCTTTTCACCTGCTCCTCAATATCAAGGTGCTTACATCTGCTCCTCAATATCAAGGTGCTTTCATCTGCTCCTCAATATCGAGGTGCTTTCATCTGCTCCTCAATATCGAGGTGCTTTCATCTGCTCCTCAATATCGAGGTGCTTTCATCTGCTCCTCAATATCGAGGTGCTTTCATCTGCTCCTCAATATCGAGATGCTTTCATCTGTTCCTCAATATCGAGGTGCTTTCATCTGCTCCTCAATATCGAGGTGCTTTCATCTGCTCCTCAATATCGAGGTGCTTTCATCTGCTCCTCAATATCGAGGTGCTTTCATCTGCTCCTCAATATCGAGGTGCTTTCATCTGCTCCTCAATATCGAGGTGCTTTCATCTGCTGCTCAATATCGAGGTGCTTTCATCTGTTCCTCAATATCGAGGTGCTTTCATCTGCTGCTCAATATCGAGGTGCATTCATCTGTTTCGCAATATCGAGGTACTTTCATCTGCTCCTCAATATTGAGGTGCTTTCATCTGCTCCTCTATATCAAGGTGCTTTCATCTGCTCTTCAATATCGAGGTCCTTTCATCTGCTCCTCAATATCATGGTGTTTTCATCTGCTCCTCAATATCAAGGTGCTTTCATCTGCTCCTCAATATCGAGGTGCTTTCATCTGCTCCTCAATATCGAGGTGCTTTCATCTGCTCCTCAATATCGAGGTCCTTTCATCTGCTCCTCAATATCAAGGTGCTTTCATCTGCTCCTCAATATCAAGGTGCTTTCATCTGCTCCTCAATATCGATGTTCTTTCACCTGCTCCTCAATATCAAGGTGCTTTCATCTGCTCCTCAATATCGAGGTGCTTTCATCTGCTCCTCAATATCAAGGTGCTTTCATCTGCTCCTCAATATCAAGGTGCTTTCATCTGCTCCTCAATATCAAGGTGCTTTCATCTGCTCCTCAATATCGAGGTGCTTTCATCTGCTCCTCAATATCGAGGTGCTTTCATCTGCTCCTCAATATCGAAGTGCTTTCATCTGCTCCTCAATATCAAGGTGCTTTCATCTGCTCCTCAATATCGAGGTGCTTTCACCTGCTGCTCTGTATCGAGGTGCTTTCACCTGCTCTTCAATATCGAGGTGCTTTCACTTGCTCCCCGATATCGATGTGCTTTCACCTGCTCCTTAATATCGAGGTGCTTTCATCTTCTCAATATCGTAGTGCTTTCATATGCTCCTCATTATCGATGTGCTTTCATCTGCTCATCAATATCCATCTGCTCCTCAATATTTCATCTGAATATCAAGGTGCTTTCATCTGCTCTTCAATATCAAGGTGCTTTCATCTGCTCCTCAATATCGAGGTCCTTTCATCTGCTCCTCAAAATCATGGTGTTTTCATCTGCTCCTCAATATCGATGTTCTTTCACCTGCTCCTCAATATCGAAGTGCTTTCATCTGCTCCTCAATATCAAGGTGCTTTCATCTGCTCTTCAATATCGAGGTGCTTTCACCTGCTGCTCTGTATCGAGGTGCTTTCACCTGCTCTTCAATATCGAGGTGCTTTCACTTGCTCCCCGATATCGATGTGCTTTCACCTGCTCCTTAATATCGAGGTGCTTTCATCTTCTCAATATCGTAGTGCTTTCATATGCTCCTCATTATCGATGTGCTTTCATCTGCTCATCAATATCGAGGTGCTATCATCTGCTCCCCAATATCGATGTGGTTTCATCTGCTCCTCAATATCAAGGTGCTCTCATCTGATCCTCAATATCGAGGTGCTATCATCTGCTTCGCAATATCGAGGTGCTTTCATCTGCTCCTCAATATGGATCTGTTTACATCTGCTCTTCAATATCAAGGTGCTTTCTTCTGCTCCTCAATACCAAGGTGTTTTCATCTGCTCCTTAATATCGATGTGCTTTCATCTGCTCCTCAAGAACTTGAAGAGAGTTTAAACTATCAGGAAGATTATAGCAGAAGGAGCGACGTGCGAATCAGTGGCATGGAGGAGCGTGGAGCCACTGAGCCATGGGAGCCGTGACGTCACTCCTGGAGGAAAAGATGCAGCTGCCGGGACTCGTGTTGGAGCGAGCCCATCGTGTTGGTGTGCGCCGCGACGCCAGGCCTCGTCCCATCGTAGCAAGATTCTCTCGTTACTGCGATCGAGAAGCTGTGATGAGGAACTCCAAGAAGCTGAGGGGCACGAACATATTCGTGAACGATGATCTCTGTGCAGCGTCACAAGCCGTGAAGAATGCTCAGATGCCTCTACTAAAACAGGCAAGAGCACAAGGGAAAGTGGCATTCTTCCGTCACACCAAGTTAATCATCAAAGACAAGACCAGCGACGTTGGAGTTGATCGGATGCGGCAGTCGACGGGGACCACGGGGTGTGGCTGGCGCCGGGGTACGGGCGGAGCCGGGGCCTGCTGCTGCTGCTGGTGGGGTCGTCGTGGAGGTGGCGGGGCATGGGCTGGCGCCGGGAATGGTCCCTTCCCCACCCTGCCCGCGCCTCTTCGTGATGGTCCGGCCCCCTGCTCGTCTCCTTCCACTCCTGCTACTGCACCTGCTGCCTCGACACAGAATAAGCCGGTGAAGAAAAGTCTACGAAGTGCCGTGAGAAAATAACTCGTCATTCGTAGTATAAATAGTGTAATGTAATATCAACATCTATATAATGAATATAAACCAATACCTGCCATTTCATAATTTAAATGACATAGAATTTACTAATATGATAATTATGGACAATCACAACTACCCACTTAGCATTTTAAATACATTAACATATGATTTTAGTGAATTAGAAAGACCCAATCATGTTATAGATCGATCAAGTGAACCGATACTGCCAGAACCATCATGTGATTATGTTTTCTGTAATGAGGACTTACAAGAAACTTTTCCTTCAAATAGTTTAAAAATATTGTCTTATAATATAAATAGTGTTCCTCAACACCTGGACTCGTTATTTGATGAATGTTTAAATCAATCTTCTGTCACGTTTGATGCTATCGGGTTATGTGAAACACGTCTAAATGATGCCATATGTAACTTATATAACCAGAGTAACTACTTTTCATACTTTCAGCATAAGTCAACACAAGGGGGAGGCTTAGCTATTTATCTGCATAACAAGTTTCAAGGAGAAAAGATCACTAACACTTGTTTAAAACTACCACACAAGGATATTGAGGAGCAGAATAAAGCACCTTGATATTGAGGAGCAGATGAAAGAACCTCGGTATTGAGGAGCAGATGAAAGCACCTCGATATTGAGGAGCAGAATAAAGCACCTTGATATTGAGGAGCAGAATAAAGCACCTTGATATTGAGGAGCAGAATAAAGCACCTTGATATTGAGGAGCAGAATAAAGCACCTCGATATTGAGGAGCAGAATAAAGCACCTTGATATTGAGGAGCAGAATAAAGCACCTTGATATTGAGGAGCAGAATAAAGCACCTTGATATTGAGGAGCAGAATAAAGCACCTTGATATTGAGGAGCAGAATAAAGCACCTTGATATTGAGGAGCAGAATAAAGCACCTTGATATTGAGGAGCAGAATAAAGCACCTTGATATTGAGGAGCAGAATAAAGCACCTTGATATTGAGGAGCAGATGAAAGCACCTTGATATTGAGGAGCAGATGAAAGCACCTTGATATTGAGGAGCAGATGAAAGCACCTCGATATTAAGGAGTTGATGAAAGCACCTCGATATTGATGAGCAGATGAAAGCACCTCGATATTGAGGAGCAGGTGAAAGCACCTTGATATTGAGGAGCAGGTGAAAGCACCTTGATATTGAGGAGCAGGTGAAAGCACCTTGATATTGAGGAGCATGTGAAAGCACCTTGATATTGAGGAGCAGGTGAAAGCACCTTGATATTGAGGAGCAGGTGAAAGCACCTTGATATTGAGGAGCAGGTGAAAGCACCTTGATATTGAGGAGCAGTTGAAAGCACCTTGATACTGAGGAGCAGGTGAAAGCACCTTGATATTGAGGAGCAGGTGAAAGCACCTTGATATTGAGGAGCAGGTGAAAGCACCTCGATATTGATGAGCAGATGAAAGCACCTCGATATTGAGGAGCAGATGAAACCATATCGATATTGAGGAGCAGATGATAGCACCTCGATATTGATGAGCAGATGAAAGCATCTCGATATTGATGAGCAGATGAAAGCATATCGATATTGAGGAGCAGATGATAGCACCTCGATATTGATGAGCAGATGAAAGCATCTCGATATTGATGAGCAGATGAAAGCACATCGATATTCATGAGCAGATGAAAGTACATTGATATTAGTTATCAGATGATAGCACCTCGATATTGATCAGCAGATGATAGCATATCGATATTGTGGAGCAAATGAAAGCACATCGATAATGAGGAGCAGATGAAAGCACCTCGATATTGAGGAGCGGATGAAAGCATATCAATATTGAGGAGCAGTTGATAGCACCTCGATACTGATGAGCAGATGAAAGCACCTCGATATTGAGAAGCAGATGAAAGCACCTCGATATTGATAAGCAGATGAAAGCACATCGATACTTGGGAGCATATGATAGCACCTCGATATTGAGGAGCAGATGAAAGCACCTCGATATTGAGGAGCAGATGATAGCTCGTCGATATTGATGAGCAGAGGAAAGCACCTTGATATTGAGGAGCAGATGAAAGCACCTTGATATTGAGGAGAAGATGAAAGCACCTCGATATTGAGGAGCACATGAAAGCAAATCGATGATGAAGAGCAGATGAAAGCACCTTGATATTGAGGAGCACATGATAGATCCTCGATATTGAGGATCAGATGAAAGCACCTCGATATTAATGAGCAGATGAAAGCACCTCAATATTGAGGAACAGACGAAAGTACATCGATATTCAGGAAGAGATGAAAGCACCTCGATATTGAGGAGCAGATAAAAGCACCTCGATATTGAGGAACAGACGAAAGTACATCGATATTCAGGAAGAGATGAAAGCACCTCAATATTGAGGAGCAGATAAAAGCACCTCGATATTGAGGAACAGACGAAAGTACATCGATATTCAGGAAGAGATGAAAGCACCTCGATATTGAGAAGATGAAAGCACATCGATATTTAGGAGTAGATGAAAGCTCCTCGATATTGAGAAGATGAAAGCATATCGATATTGAAGAGCAGATAAAAGCACGTAGATATTGATCAGAAGATGAAAGCACATCGATATTAAGGAGCAGATGAAAGCATCTTGATATTGAGGAGCAGTTGAAAGGACCCCGATATTAAGGAGCAGATGAAAGGACCACGATATTGAGGAGCAGATGAAAGGACCCCGATATTGAGGAGCAGGTGAAAGCACATCGATATTAAGGAGCAGATGAAAGCACCTTGATATTGAGGAGCAGTTGAAAGACCCCCGATATTGAGGAGCAGATGAAAGGACCCCGATATTGAGGAGCAGATGAAAGGACCCCGATATTGAGGAGCAGGTAAAAGCACCTCGATATTGACGAGCAGATGAAAGGACCCCGATATTGAGGAGCAGGTGAAAGCACCTTGATATTGAGGAGCAGATGAAAGGACCCCGATATTGAGGAGCAGGTGAAAGCACATCGATATTAAGGAGCAGATGAAAGCACATCGATATTAAGGAGCAGATGAAAGCACATCGATATTGAGGAGCAGATGAAAGCACATCGATATTGAGGAGCAGATGAAAGCACATCGATATTAAGGAGCAGATGAAAGCACATCGATATTGAGGAGCAGATTAAAGCACCTCGATATTGAGGAGCAGATGAAAGGACCCCGATATTGAGGAGCAGGTGAAAGCACATCGATATTGACGAGCACCTGATAGCACCTCGATATTGAGGAACAGGTGAAAGCACCTCGATGTTGAGGAGGAGATGAAAGCACCTCGCTGTTGAGAAGGAGATGAAAGCATATCGATATTGAGGAGCACATGATACCACCTCGATATTGAGGAGCAGATGAAAGCACATAGATATTGAGGAGCAGATGATAGCATCTCGATATTGATGAGCAGATGAAAGCACCTCGATATTGAGGAGCAGATGAAAGCACCTTGATATTAAGGAGTAGATGAAAGCACTTCGATATTGAGGAGCAGATGAAAGCACCTCGATATTAAGGAGTTGATGAAAGCACCTCGATATTGATGAGCAGATGAAAGCACCTCGATATAGAGGAGCAGGTGAACGCACCTTGATATTGAGGAGCAGGTGAAAGCACCTTGATATTGAGGAGCAGGTGAAAGCACCTTGATATTGAGGAGCATGTGAAAGCACCTTGATATTGAGGAGCAGGTGAAAGCACCTCGATATAGAGGAGCAGGTGAAAGCACCTTGATATTGAGGAGCAGGTGAAAGCACCTTGATACTGAGGAGCAGGTGAAAGCACCTTGATATTGAGGAGCAGGTGAAAGCACCTTGATATTGAGGAGCAGGTGAAAGCACCTCGATATTGAGGAGCAGATGAAAGCACCTCGATATTAAGAAGCAGATGAAAGCATATCGATAATGAGGAGCAGATGAAAGCATATCGATATTGATGTGCAGATGAAAGCACATCAATATTCATGAGCAGATGAAAGTACATCGATATTGGGGAGCAGATGATAGGACCTCGATATTGATCAGCAGATGATAGCATATCGACATTGTGGAGCATATGAAAGCACATCGATAATGAGGAGCAGATGAAAGCACCTCGATATTGAGGAGCGGATGAAAGCATATCGATATTGAGGAGCAGATGATAGCACGTCGATACTGATGAGCAGATGAAAGCACTTCGATATTGAGGAGCAGATGAAAGCACCTCGATATTGATAAGCAGATGAAAGCACATCGATATTTGGGAGCAGATGATAGCACCTCAATATTGATAAGCAGATGAAAGCACATCGATATTGAAGAGCAGATAAAAGCACCTCGATATTGATCAGAAGATGAAAGCACATCGATATTAAGGAGCAGATGAAAGCATCTTGATATTGAGGAGCAGTTGAAAGTCCCTCGATATTGAGGAGCAGATGAAAGCATCATGATATTGAGGAGCAGTTGAAAGACCCTCGATATTGAGGAGCAGATGAAAGGACCTCGATATTTAGGAGCAGGTGAAAGCGCATCGATAATAAGGAGCAGATTAAAGCACCTCGATATTGACGAGCAACTGATAGCACCTCGATATTGAGGAACAGGTGAAAGCACCTCGATGTTGAGGAGGAGATGAAAGCACCTTGATACTGAGGAGCAGATGAAAGCACCTCAGTGTTGAGAAGGAGATGAAAGCATCTCGATATTGAGGAGCACATAATACCACCTCGATATTGAGGAGCAGATGAAAGCACATAGATATTGAGGAGCAGATGATACCATCTCGATATTGATGAGCAGATGAAAGCACCTCGATATTGAGGAGCAGATGAAAGCACCTTGATATTAAGGAGTAGATGAAAGCACTTCGATATTGAGGAGCAGATGAAAGCACCTCGATATTAAGGAGTTGATGAAAGCACCTCGATATTGATGAGCAGATGAAAGCACCTCGATATAGAGGAGCAGGTGAAAGCACCTTGATATTGAGGAGCAGGTGAAAGCACCTTGATATTGAGGAGCAGGTGAAAGCACCTTGATATTGAGGAGCATGTGAAAGCACCTTGATATTGAGGAGCAGGTGAAAGCACCTCGATATAGAGGAGCAGGTGAAAGCACCTTGATATTGAGGAGCAGGTGAAAGCACCTTGATATTGAGGAGCAGTTGAAAGCACCTTGATACTGAGGAGCAGGTGAAAGCACCTTGATATTGAGGAGCAGGTGAAAGCACCTTGATATTGAGGAGCAGGTGAAAGCACCTCGATATTGAGGAGCAGATGAAAGCACCTCGATATTAAGGAGCAGATGAAAGCATATCGATAATGAGGAGCAGATGAAAGCATATCGATATTGAGGAGCAGATGGAGCAGATGAAAGCACATCGATAATGAGGAGCAGATGAAACCATATCGATATTGAGGAGCAGATGATAGCACCTTGATGTTGATGAGCAGATGAAAGCATCTCGATATTGAGGAGCAGATGAAAGCATATCGATATTGAGGAGCAGATGATAGCACTTCGATATTGATGAGCAGATGAAAGGATCTCGATATTGATGAGCAGATGAAAGCACATCGATATTCATGAGCAGATGAAAGTACATCGATATTGGGGAGCAGATGATAGCATATCGATATTGTGGAGCAAATGAAAGCACATCGATAATGAGGAGCAGATGAAAGCACCTCGATATTGAGGAGCGGATGAAAGCATATCGATATTGAGGAGCAGATGATAGCACCTCGATACTGATGAGCAGATGAGAGCACCTCGATATTGAGGAGCAGATGAAAGCACCTCGATATTGATAAGCAGATGAAAGCACATCGATATTTGGGAGCAGATGATAGCACCTCGATATTGATAAGCAGATGAAAGCACATCGATATTGAGGAGCAGATGAAAACACATCGATATTGAGGAGCAGATGAAAGCACCTCGATATTGAAGAGCAGGTGAAAGCACATCGATATTGGGGAGCAGTTGAAACCACATCGATATTGAGGAGCAGATGAAATCACCTCGATATTGAGGAGCAGATGATAGAACCTCGATATTGACGAGCAGATGAAAGCACCTCGATATTGAGGAGCAGGTGATGGCTCCTCCATACTGAGGAGCAGATGAAAGCACCTTGATATTGAGGAGCAGATGAAAGCACCTCGATATTGAGGAGCAGATGAAAACACATCAATATTGAGGAGCAGATGAAAGCACATCGATATTGAGGAGCAGATGAAATCACCTCGATACTGAGGAGCAGTTGAAAGCACATTGATATTGAGGAGCAGGTGAAAGCATATCGATATTGAGGAGCAGATGAAATCACCTCGATGTTGAGGAACAGATGAAAGCACCTCGATATTGAGGAGCAGGTGAAAGCACATCGATATTGAGGAGCAGGTGAAAGCACCTTGATATTGAGGAGCAGGTGAAAGCACCTTGATATTGAGGAGCAGGTGAAAGCACCTTGATATTGAGGAGCATGTGAAAGCACCTTGATATTGAGGAGCAGGTGAAAGCACCTCGATATAGAGGAGCAGGTGAAAGCACCTTGATATTGAGGAGCAGGTGAAAGTACCTTGATATTGAGGAGCAGTTGAAAGCACCTTGATACTGAGGAGCAGGTGAAAGCACCTTGATATTGAGGAACAGGTGAAAGCACCTTGATATTGAGGAGCAGGTGAAAGCACATCGATATTGAGGAGCAGATGAAAGCACCTCGATATTAAAGAGCAGATGAAAGCATATCGATAATGAGGAGCAGATGAAAGCATATCGATATTGAGGAGCAGATGATAGCACCTCGATATTGATGAGCAGATGAAAGCACATCGATAATGAGGAGCAGATGAAACCATATGACACCCTGCTGGATGCTGATGGGGTGGTGGGGAAGGGCGAAAAGGAGGCCACTGGCAGGAGGCGTCAGACTCTCATCATCATAATCCACTTGGTGAAGAGAGAGAAGGTCCAGAAGCCAGTGGATGATACAACAGTCGCACAAAAAGACTGCACGCAATTGGAAAGCCATGGCAAGAGGGTTCAAACTCTCGTAATTACTCTGCACATGGTCAAGAGAGAGAAAATAAAGGAGGTATACGATGAGCTCCCCTCCGGGCACCAAGGCATGGCTGGGGACGCTCCTTCCAGCAGGAGCAAGGCCGTTACCGGCCCACCGGAAAAGATGCCCCTTATCAGCAGCTTTAAACAGCGGGATGCATCTCAAACTCCGGTCAAGAAAACTATCAGGTTCAACTTCCAAAACCTGAACACTTTCGTCAAAATTCGTGAGCTGTACTGTGCCTACGACTACTGCAAGTATGGCTTCCCTCTCTCCAGCATTCGTCCTGAGCTGAAAAGCCTAAAGGAGAGGGCAGTGGAGCCACAGGAAGAGCCACCAAAGGAAGCAGTAAACAAACTGCCAGAGGCTCAGAAAACAGTAACAGAGGAAGCAACAGATTCAGCCAACAAAATCAATGAGCCACAACACCTCACAGGGATCCTCAAGAAAGGAAAGACGGCCAGCACCGCTCATAAATGTGTGCGCTTTAACTTCCAGAACCTGAACACTTTCGTCAAGGATCGTGAACTGTACTGTGGCTACGACTACTTCAGGTATGGCTTCCCTCTCTCCAGCATTCGTCCTGAGCTGGAAAGGCGAAAGGAGAGAACAGTGAAGCCGTAGAAAGGGTCAGCAAAGGACGCGGTAAAGAAACACAACACACGACACCAGCAAACAGTTGGAGCAGCTCGCTGTGCACAAATGAATACCACTACTGAAGGGAAGTCTCCTAAAGGTATCCTGAAGAAAGAAAAGATGCCACGGTCCACCTGTCCAGGACATGTGTGCTTCAACCTTGGTAACCTCCGCGCCCCCGTTAAGGAACGTGAGGTGTACCGTGGCCAGGACACCTTCAGATACGCCGCGCCGCTCCAAGTCACTCAGCCTCCCAACTTTACCTCGAGGCCTCACCAGCAGCCCGTTAGATCCGCCTCTAACTCGCTGCGTGGCGCACCTCGGCACCTCGAGAGGCCGACACAGCGGAGGAACGACTCCTTCCAGCAAAACAGTGGCTGGTATGCTGCACACAACTACACCAACAGCCGCCACTCACAGCACCGCCAGCACAACGCCAGCAGCCACGTCCCGCCAAGATACGAAACAAGGCATTTCTACGAGGACAGACACATCAGGGCACCAACTCCCGCAGCAGAGGTCGTGCCAAGAGAGGTGCAAAGCCGAGTGGTGGTGAGTTTCTGTGAGCACCAGGCGAGTACACAGCGTCGTGATCAAACTCAAATGTTCAGCGACGTACAGGTGACGTACATTCCGGGTGCATTTCTCAACACCTGCTGAACAGTAACTGTCGCTGACTGGTGATAACAGAGACTGAGGAGTGCCAAGCAGCACCACAAACACACTGAGAGGAACGGCTCGCCAGCTGACTAAAATCACCATGCAGAGGAACGCATCCCATGGAACGGTGCCACTTCTACGGAACAAATTGTTCAAGAGTGTCGCATCTGTGGGGAGTGTTTGGACGCAGGTGCTTACATTTCTTATCTTATATTTCAAATGAAAAAATAGAAAATATTTTATTACAAAAAACCTTAGGCAGGGATAGTGGGGTCGTGTTGCTCCTCAGAACAAGAAACGTTATGTAAGGAGTTGTCTGAACGACCACCTGTTTTAAAACTATATTTAAATGAAAGGTATTAGAATGCTCTTGCCATTATGCTTCAGCTCAGTGTGATGAGCTGAGTTTTATTTTCTCTCTCTTTCTCTGCGGAATGATTATAGCTTCCAGGTCTGAGACGCGTGCCCAGAGCGTGACGGAGGTGAGATCGGGATGGAGCCACACATTCCGCGTTATTCATTTATCATGTAAAAATTCCCTGGTTTAGTCACGCTTGTTCGCGTGCTATCAACGATTGAGGCAGCTCACAGAAGGTGCCGGAGCCCTAGAACTTTTGCTAATAATGGTCTTCACATTTATGCCAAGAATCGTGCCAAATCTGTTCTCCGACTTGCCAATAACTCCTTCATCAATAAATCAAAATGTCAAAATTTTGCTAACAAAATTGTTTCCATCCACCTGAAAATCGCTCCCACAAAACTCTCTCTCTCTCACATCAAGTGATGATGTCAACACATCAGTCTGGCCGTTCTATTTCTTCACTGACAGGATTTAATCAAAGTCGAACAAAATCAAATGAAAGAATAATAAAAAAAATACGTCCACATAGTACACACTTATGTATCTTCGACCTTTTTATGTTGAAAAGACAGATGAACTTGACGAATTTTACGGGAAATGGAACATAAGAACATAAGAACATAAGAACGTAAGGAGTCTACAAGAGGCCGGTTGGCCTATACAAGGCAGCTCCTGTACACTCAACCCCACCTTACCTCACCATCCATGAATTTATCCAACCTCTTCTTGAATGTATCTACGGTATTGGCACCCACAACATGGCTCCCAAGCCTGTTCCATTCGTCCACCACTCTATTGGTGAACCAATTCTTGCCTATGTCTTTGTTGAATCTGAATTTGTCTAACTTAAAACCATTGCTACGCGTCCTACCTGGCTCTTTTACTATCAAAATCTTATTGACATCACCTCTATTAAAGCCCTTCATCCATTTGTAGACTTCGATCAAGTCTCCTAGCAACCTTCGCCTTTCTAGAAAGTGTAGATTTAAATGCTTAAGCCTGTCTTCATAAGGGAAGTTTCTCTCCCCCTGAATCATCTTTGTCATCCTCCTCTGTACAGATTCTAACATCTTGATATCCATTCTATAGTGGGGGACCAGAACTGAACTGCATAATCGAGATGAGGTCTAACTAATGCTAAGCAAAGTTTGAGGATGACTTCAGCGCTCCTATTGCTTACGCTCCTTGAGATGAAACCAAGTACTCTGATGGCCCGACTTTTAGCCTGAATGCCTTGAGCCCTAGGACGGAGGTCATCGCTCACTAGGACTCCTAAAGGTGCGGTCACACTAGCTACTGATATCGCTGGATCCAGCGGTACGGCTTGATCGGCCAGCCATTTGCGCTGCACGAGCTAATGATATCGGCTGCTTTGAGCTATCGATACGGACCGTTTTCACTGGCCGTACTGCTGGCGGCAGCGGTAGCCGAATGGAAGGGAATAAGAAACTATCGTTTATTCAGCATACATGCAATCAAAAAATATTCCATTTCTTTTTTGGGGAGGGACTTTAAATGCGTAATATAAAAGCTAGACGACAATACAAGAAAATTTCCAAATGTATTTTTTTTCTTTAATGGAAATATAATATTCATTTCTTATTTGACCTCGGTGACTTTCTAACGGGTCACCTGTACAGCAAGAGCAAGAGCAAGAGCGAACACACTTGCCAGCCATGGTCTTATCCACTTTCGTTTCACTTTTCTTTTCTTTAAGTCCTCACTGGCTACAAAACAAGTGGCAAGAGTAATTGTGGACAGAGCGAATCCAAGAAGTGCTTCCTCCATAGCGGCTAGTATTGTTATGATATGATCCGCTAGCTAGCTAGCTAGCGGACTTTGCATGTGGTGTGACCAGACTGCCTCGCGTATCGCTGGCAAGCCAGCGAAAACAAAAGCCAGGCTTGCGTTAACAATAGCAAGTATGACCGTAGCTTAAGTCTCTCTCACGCCCGGACCTGTTTAGAGGAGTGTAATTTAAGGAGTAATTGTGTGAGGAGTTATTCCTACCTACACTCAAAATGCTACACTTCCCGACATTGAATTCCATCTGCCACTTCCCCGCCCAATCATATAGTCTGTCAAGCTCATCCTGGAGAACCCTAGCGGCCCTGTCTGATTGGATTACTCTACCGATCTTGGTATCATCTGCGAACTTACTGACATCACTACTAATTCCTGTGTCCAAGTCATTGATGAAAATAATAAAAGGCAGAGGACCCAGCACCGACCCTTGTGGGACGCAACTCGTGACACTGCCCCATCCAAATCCCACACGCGGCTCTGCTGTGTGATTGGCTGTCAGGCCACGAGAAGGGCGGGGCGGAGGAGAGCTGTGCAAAAATGTGACACAGAACGGGAATACGCGATCACACACACACACACACACACACACACACACACACACACACACTGGAAGAATAGTCAGTGAAACATGGTACATCAAACCCGCAGATTCAAATTCAAAATAGGCATACCTACCAACAACATTATAACGACCACCGCTACCACCACTACTAATCACCCACCACTTGGATAACTACCATTAGTACCATCATGGCAGGCACTTCAACCGCCAGAACTACCATACAGCCGCCCCCCACCCATCCATCACCACCACTACTGCAAAAGAGGAAGAGAATAGGAGGAAAATGATAAAAGGGGAACCCAAATATCGAAGGAAAGTTTTTGAGTAGAAAAAAATAAGAGAAGGAGAAATATGGAAATAATAAGTATGAGTAAGTGAGAGTTTTGAAGGAATAAGAGGAAGAAAAGAAGGAAAAGTAGAGGAACGGAGAAGAAAAGTAAAGGAAAAAAATATTAGATGAGGTGAAAACAAAATATGCAAACACGAAACAAGAAGATGAACAAGAAAACGGGAGAAGGAAGCGGAAGAAAAAATGTCAAGGAATTAGAACTCAAAGAACGTGAGGATACAAAAAGGAGAGTTAGGAGAAAGGCAATGGAAGAATTAAAGCAAGGCAGAGTAGGGAGAAGGGATAAGAGGCGAAATAAGACTTAGAATATATGAAAAAGTAAGAGGATATGAAAAGAAATAGAAAAAGTTGGAAGAAAACAATAAAAAGGAGAAACTAAACACGGATGGGAAAGAAGAGAAACAAAAGAGTATTTAAATGGGTAGAAATTGGGAAGATTAATATTATGAGAATGTAAAACGCAGAAAAGCAAAACGAGGAAGTACTAGTAAAAACAAAAATAACATACAAAATTGAAATAGGAGGAAGGAGGAAGATGAAAGGCAAGAACAATAAAATGGAAAGACAAAAAAGACAAAACAGACGATACAAACAGAAAAGAAGAAGGATAAAAAAATATACGAATAAGGCTGAAAAAACGAAATAAAAGGAAGGATAAGTAAAAACACGGTTGGGGAGGAGGAGTAAGAGGAAGAGATGAAAGGAAAAAAAACAAAATGGATGACAAAATTTAGATTGAGATAATGAGGAAGTAAAAGAGGGTTTGGAGAATGGCCGCGCGGGAGAAAAGATGTGAGCCAAATTAAGAATGAGAGGGTAGGCAGGAAAAAAAAAAAGATTAGAAGCAAAATTTGGAGTAAGATAATGGGAAGCAGAAGAGCGTGACGACTGGAAGGAAGTAGAAGAGGAAGAGGAAGAGGAAAAGGAAGTGATTGAAAGAGGAGGAGAAAGAGGAGATTGAGAAGATTGACGTACGAGAAAAAAATGTGTAAAGGCAACATAAAAAAAAATAAAAGGGATGAAAAAAAAGATTAAAAGCAAAATTTGGAGTACGATAATGAGAAGGAAGAGCGTGAGGTCTGGAAGAAAGTAGAAGAGGAAGAGAAAGTGATTGAAAGATGAGGAGAAAGAGGAGATTGAGATGGAAGAAAAAAAAAGATATGATATAAAAAGCAAAGTAGGAGTAGGATAATGAGGAAGAAGAAGAGGAGAGTCAGGATTAGAAGGAAGTAGAAGAGGAAGCGGAAGTGATTGAAAGAGGAGATTGAGAAGGTTGACGTGGGAGAGAAAAAGTGTTAAAGGAAAATAAAAAAAGAAATGAAAGGAAGAAAAAAAGAACAAGATTAAAAGGAAAATTTGGAGTAGGGTAATGAGGAAGTAGAACAGAGTGAGGACTGGAAAAAAGTAGAAGAGGAAAAGGAAGAAGGAAAAAGGAGAATCAAAAAAGGAAAATCAATGGGAAACAGTTTAATTTGAGCAGAAAGTATTGCAAAGACCGTCAGAAAAAAAATGAAAAAAAACATAATAAAAAAGGAAAGAGGAAAAAAGGGAAAAAATGGAGAAAAAAAACGATGAATAGAAAAGAGTGGAAGATGAAAAATGAAAAAAAAAAGATGAAAACGTAGAATTAAAACTGGGAGAGAATGATCATAAGCAGGAGTAAATTAGAAGATGGGTGAGCGGAATAAAAGAAGACTAGACAAAAAAAGATGAGAGAGAGAGAGAGAGAGAGAGAGAGAGAGAGAGAGAGAGAGAGTCAGCAGGTGGCAGTAAGAGGTGGTGTTAAGTGTGTGTGTGTGTGTGTGTGTGTGTGTGTGTGTGTGTGTGTGTGTGTGTGTGTGTGTGTATTTGTAGTTCAATGCTAACAAGAGACAAATCCATCACCAAGGCTCCTGGAGGGCAAGGCGGGACGATCCAGTAGTTAACAAAGCCTCACGCCGCTGAACGCGTCATCTGTGAAAATTCAGAAGAAGAAAAAACTACCCGAGAAATCGTATTGTTGCAGCAGCTAAATATTTGTAACTGTAAATATTTTGTACGCCTCCCTTCATTGCCAATAATCAATATAAGGGAAATATATTTGTGTGACATGTTATTATTCTTGTAAGATTAATAATACGAAGTTCTTGCTGGGCTTGTGGCAAGAATTTTCGGCCGAGTGGTTCATTGGTTAAGGTGGGCACGATGCGGCCAGTCCCAGCTCACGGCGGCTTCTCGGTGTGACGAGATGTGTGTTGCGGCGCCGGCAGGTTTAGGTGAAGGTGAGGGGATGAATTATGAGGGTTGGTGTGAGTAGAAGGAGCTAGGAGCATGAGGGCGTGGGGGCGGGGTTGGCATGGGCGTAATACTTGTTGCAATCATTCGGCCAGGGATGAGGGAGTGGGTTGTGTGGGTTGGTGTGGGTGTCAGGAGGAGCATGAGGGCGTGGGCGTGGGATGGGCGCACTACTTCCAGCAACATTTCGTCACCTGCATTACGTCCCATCGCCCCAGCGTTACACTCTCAACCTTTTCTTTGAGCGTCCCCGCCAGTGGTCGGTGTAGCCAAGGCGGAACACGACGAGGAGAAGCCATCCCAGAAGAGGACAACGTTGATGACCTGCACGTGCCTGCTAAAGATTGTTCATTTACATTAAAATGACTCAGCAAAAACAAGTGAAGAAGTCTTGGTGCTGCGGGTGCTTCGGCTGGCTCTTCGCCAGGCGGAAGCGCCGCAGCCCCTCCGAGGAACCTGACGACATCGTCGAGGAAACCGAAAACGCGGGTGCCCAGGCCGATGCAGGGCAACAGGCCCTGGTCTGCCTGAAGAAGGCTGCTCAGCCTCTCGCAGTGGTGGAGGAGGAGATCCCCTCCGACACCCTGCAGGATGCTGATGGGGTGGTGGGGAAGGGCGAAAAGGAGGCCACTGGCAGGAGGCGTCAGACTCTCATCATCACAATCCACTTGGTGAAGAGAGAGAAGGTCCAGAAGCCAGTGGATGATACAACAGTCGCACAAAAAGACTGCACGCAATTGGAGAGCCATGGCAAGAGGGTTCAAACTCTCGTAATTACTCTGCACATGGTCAAGAGAGAGAAAATAAAGGAGGTATACGATGAGCTCCCCTCCGGGCACCAAGGCACGGCTGGGGACGCTCCTTCCAGCAGGAGCAAGGCCGTTACCGGCTCACCGGAAAAGATGCCCCTTATCAGCAGCTTCAAACAGCGGGACGCATTTCAAACCCCGGTCAAGAAAACTATCAGGTTCAACTTCCAAAACCTGAACACTTTCGTCAAAATTCGTGAGCTGTACTGTGCCTACGACTACTGCAAGTATGGCTTCCCTCTCTCCAGCATTCGTCCTGAGCTGAAAAGCTTAAAGGAGAGAGCAGTGGAGCCACAGGAAGAGCCAGCAAAGGAAGCGGTAAACAAACTGCCAGAGGCTCAGAAAACAGTAACAGAGGAAGCAACAGATTCAGACAACAAAATCAATGAGCCACAACACCTCACAGGGATCCTCAAGAAAGGAAAGACGGCCAGCACCGCTCATAAATGTGTGCGCTTTAACTTCCAGAACCTGAACACTTTCGTCAAGGATCGTGAGCTGTACTGTGCCTACGACTACTTCAGGTATGGCTTCCCTCTCTCCAGCATTCGTCCTGAGCTGGAAAGCCTAAAGGAGAGAGCAGTGGAGCCACAGGAAGAGCCACCAAAGGAAGCAGTAGACAAACTGCCAGAGGCTCAGAAAACAGTAACAGAGGAAGCAACAGATGCAGACAACAAAATCAATGAGCCACAACATCTCACAGGGATCCTCAAGAAAGGAAAGACGGCCAGCACCGCTCATAAATGTGTGCGCTTTAACTTCCAGAACCTGAACACTTTCGTCAAGGATCGTGAACTGTACTGTGGCTACGACTACTTCAGGTATGGCTTCCCTCTCTCCAGCATTCGTCCTGAGCTGGAAAGGCGAAAGGAAAGAACAGTGAAGCCACAGAAAGGGTCAGCAAAGGACGCGGTAAAGAAACACAACACACGACACCAGCAAACAGTTGGAGCAGCTCGCTGTGCACAAATGAATACCACTACTGAAGGGAAGTCTCCTAAAGGTATCCTGAAGAAAGAAAAGATGCCACGGTCCACCTGTCCAGGACATGTGCGCTTCAACCTTGGTAACCTCCGCGCCCTCGTTAAGGAACGTGAGGTGTACCGTGGCCAAGACACCTTCAGATACGCCGCGCCGCTCCAAGTCAATCAGCCTCCCAACTGTACCTCGAGGCCTCACCAGCAGCCCGTTAGATCCGCCTCTAACTCGCTGCGTGGCGCACCTCGGCACCTCGAGAGGCCGACACAGCGGAGGAACGACTCCTTCCAGCAAAACAGTGGCTGGTATGCTGCACACAACTACACCAACAGCCGCCACTCACAGCACCGCCAGCACAACGCCAGCAGCCACGTCCCGCCAAGATACGAAACAAGGCATTTCTACGAGGGACAGACACATCGGGGCACCAACTCCCGCAGCAGAAGTCGTGCCAAGAGAGGCGCAAAGCCGAGTGGTGGCGAGTTTCTGTGAGCACCGGGCGAGTACATAGCGTCGTGATCAAACTCAAATGTTCAGCGACGTACAGGTGACGTACATTCCGGGTGCATTTCTCAACACCCGCTGAACAGTAACTGTCGCTGACTGGTGATAACAGAGACTGAGGAGTGCCAAGAAGCACCACAAACACACTGAGAGGAACGGCTCGCCACCTGACTAAAATCACCATGCAGAGGAACGCATCCCATGGAACGGTGCCACTTCTACGGAACAAATTGTTCATGAGTGTCGCATCTGTGGGGAGTGTTTGGACGCATGTGTGCTTACATTTCTTATCTTATATTTCAAATGAAAAAATAGAAAATATTGTCTTACAAAAACCTTAGGCAGGGATAGTGGGGTCGTGTTGCACCTCAGAACAAGAAACGTTATGTAAGGAGTTGTCTGAACGACCAACTGTTTTAAAACTATATTTAAATGAAAGGTATTAGAATGCTCTTGCCTGTATGCTTCAGCTCAGTGTGATGACCTGAGTTTTATTTTGTCTCTCATTCTCTGCGGAATGATTATAGCTTCCAGGTCTGAGACGCGTGCCCAGAGCGTGACGGAGGTGAGATCGGGATGGAGCCACACATTCCGCGTTATTCATTTATCATGGCAAAACTCCCTGGTTCAGTCACGCTTGTTCGCGTGCTATCAACGATTGAGGCAGCTCACAGAAGGTGCCGGAGCCCTAGAAGTTTTGCTAATAATGGTCTTCACATTTATGCCAAGAATCGTGCCAAATCTGTTCTCCGACTTGCCAATAACTCCTTCATCAATAAATCAAAATATTGAAATTTTGCTAACAAAATTGTTTCCATTTACCTGAAAATAGCTCCCAAAAAACTCTCTCTCTCTCTCATCAAGTGCCGATGTCAACACACCAGTCTGGCCGTTCTATTTCTTCACTGACTGGATTTAATCAAAGTCGAACAAAATCAAATGAAAAAATAATAAAAAAAATACGTCCACATGGTACACACTTATGTATCTTCGACCTTTTGAGTCATGTACAACACAGATCAAATTGCCGCATTTTACGCGAAGTGGAACCTGGCATCCCACACGCTCTGCTGTGTGATTGGCTGTCAGGCCACGAGAAGGGCGGGGCGGAGGAGAGCTGTGCAAAAATGTGACACTAAAAGGAAGACGCGATCAGGCCACGGTGAATTTTACACACACACACACACACACACACACACACACACACACACACAAACACACACAATGGAAGAATAGTAACTGAAACATGGTATAACAAACCCGTAGACCTAAACTCAAAATAAGCATTCCAACTAATAACACTATCAGGAACACTGCCGCTACCACCACTACTAATCACCCACCACTTGAATAACGACCATTAACACCATCATGGCAGGCACTTCAACCACCAGGACTACCATATCCGCCCCCCTCCACCCTTCTTCCCGGCATCACCACTGCAGAAGAAAAGGAAGAGAATAGGAGGAAAATGATGAAAGCGGAATGCAAAATCGAAGGAAAAGTTTGTGGGCAGGAAAAAGGAGGAGAAGGAGTAATATGGAAATAATAAGTATGAGTAAGTGAGAGTTTTGAAGGAGTAACAGGAAGAAAAGAAGCAAAAGAAGAAGGACGAAGAAAAAAAAGAAAGGAAAAAATATTAGATGAAGTAAAAACAAGACTTGCAAAAAGGAAACAAAAAGATGAACAAGAAAACGGAAGAAGGAAATGGAAGAAAAAATGTCAAGGAATTATAACTAAAAGAACGTAGAGGATACAAAAAGGAAGTTACGAGGAAGGCGATGGAAGAATTAAAGCAAGGCAGAGTAGGGAGAAGGGATAAGAGGCGAAGTAAGACTTAGAATATATGAAAAAGTAAGAGGATATGAAAAGAAATAGAAAAAGTTGGAAGAAAACAATAAAAAGGAGGAAAAAATAAACACGAATGGGAAAGAAGAGAAACAAAAGAGAGTATTTAAATGTGTAGAAATTGGGAAGATTAATATTATGAGAATGTAAAAACGCAGGAAAGCAAAACGAGGAAGTAGAAGTAAAAAAAATAATATACAAAAGTGAAATGAAAGGAAGGAGGAAGATGAAAGGCAAGAACAATAAAATGGAAAGACAAAAAAGACAAAACAGACGATACAAACAGAAAAGAAGAGGGATAAAAAAATATACGAATAAGGCTGAAAAAACGAAATAAAAGGAAGGATAAGTAAAAACACGGATGGGGAGGAGGAGTAAGAGGAAGAGATGAAAGGAAAAAAAACAAAATGGATGACAAAATTTAGATTGAGATAAGTAGGAAGTAAAAGAGGGTTTGGAGAATGGCCGCGCGGGAGAAAAGATGTGAGCCAAATTAAGAATGAGAGGGTAGGCAGGAAAAAAAAAAAGATTAGAAGCAAAATTTGGAGTAAGATAATGAGGTAGCAGAAGAGCGTGACGACTGGAAGGAAGTAGAAGAGGAAGAGGAAGAGGAAAAGGAAGTGATTGAAAGAGGAGGAGAAAGAGGAGATTGAGACGATTGACGTACGAGAAAAAAATGTGTAAAGGCAACATAAAAAAAAATGAAAGGGATGAAAAAAAAGATTCAAAGCAAAATTTGGAGTACGATAATGAGAAGGAAGAGCGTGAGGTCTGGAAGAAAGTAGAAGAGGAAGAGGAAGTGATTGAAAAAGGAGGAGAAAGAGGAGATTGAGATGGAAGAAAAAAAAGATATGAGATAAAAAGCAAAGTTGGCGTAGGATAATGAGGAAGAAGAAGAGGAGAGTCAGGATTAGAAGGAAGTAGAAGAGGAAGCGGAAGTGATTGAACTGAGATTGAGAAGGTTGACGTGGGAGAGAAAAAGTGTTAAAGGAAAATAAAAAAAGAAATGAAAGGAAGAAAAAAAGAACAAGATTAAAAGGAAAATTTGGAGTAGGGTAATGAGGAAGTAGAACAGAGTGAGGACTGGAAAAAAGTAGAAGAGGAAAAGGAAGAAGGAAAAAGGAGAATCAAAAAAGGAAAATCAATGGGAAACAGTTTAATTTGAGCAGAAAGTATTGCAAAGACCGTCAGAAAAAAATGAAAAAAAACATAATAAAAAAGGAAAGAGGAAAAAAGGGAAAAAATGGAGAAAAAAAAACGATGAATAGAAAAGAGTGGAAGATGAAAAATGAAAAAAAAAAGATGAAAACGTAGAATTAAAACTGGGAGAGAATGATCATAAGCAGGAGTAAATTAGAAGATGGGTGAGCGGAATAAAAGCAGACTAGACAAAAAAGAGAGAGAGAGAGAGAGAGAGAGAGAGAGAGAGAGAGAGAGAGAGAGAGAGAGAGAGAGAGAGAGAGAGAGAGAGAGAGAGAGAGAGAGAGAGAGAGAGAGAGAGAGAGAGAGAGAGAGAGAGAGAGAGAGAGAGAGAGAGAGAGAGTGTGTGTGTGTGAGTGTGTGTGTGTGTGTGTGTGTGTGTGTGTGTGTGTGTGTGTGTGTGTGTGTGTGTGTGTGTGTGTGTGTGTGTGTGTGTGTGTGTGTGTGTGTGTGTGTGTATTTGTAGTTCAATGCTAACAAGAGACAAATCCATCACCAAGGCTCCTGGAGGGCAAGGCGGGACGATCCAGTAGATAACAAAGCCTCACGCCGCTGAACGCGTCATCTGTGAAAATTCAGAAGAAAAAAACTACCCGAGAAATCGTATTGTTGCAGCAGCTAAATATTTGTAACTGTAAATATTTTGTACGCCTCCCTTCATTGCCAATAATCAATATAAGGGAAATATATTTGTGTGACATGTTATTATTCTTGTAAGATTAATAATACGAAGTTCTTGCTGGGCTTGTGGGAAGAATTTTCGGCCGAGTGGTTCATTGGGTAAGGTGGGCACGATGCGGCCAGTCCCAGCTCACGGCAGCTTCTCGGTGTGACGAGATGTGTGTTACGGCGCCGGCAGGTTTAGGTGAAGGTGAGGGGATGAATTATGAGGGTTGGTGTGAGTAGAAGGAGCTAGGAGCATGAGGGCGTGGGTGCGGGGTTGGCATGGGCGTAATACTTGTTGCAATCATTCGGCCAGGGATGAGGGAGTGGGTTGTGTGGGTTGGTGTGGGTGTCAGGAGGAGCATGAGGGCGTGGGCGTGGGATGGGCGCACTACTCCCAGCAACATTTCGTCACCTGCATTACGTCCCATCGCCCCAGCGTTACACTTTCAGCCTTTTCTTTGAGCGTCCCCGCCAATGGTCGGTTTAGCCAAGGCGGCACACGACGAGGAGAAGCCATCCCAGAAGAGGCAGAGTTGATGACCTGCACGTTCCTGCTAAAGATTGTTCATTTAAATTAAAATGACTCAACAAAAACAAGTGAAGAAGTCTTGGTGCTGCGGGTGCTTCGGCTGGCTCTTCGCCAGGCGGAAGCGCCGCAGCCCCTCCGAGGAACCTGACGACATCGTCGAGGAAACCGAAAACGCGGGTGCCCAGGCCGATGCAGGGCAACAGGCCCTGGTCTGCCTGAAGAAGGCTGCTCAGCCTCTCTCAGTGGTGGAGGAGGAGATCCCCTCCGACACCCTGCTGGATGCTGATGGGGTGGTGGGGAAGGGCGAAAAGGAGGCCACTGGCAAGAGACGTCAAACTCTCATCATCATAATCCACTTGGTGAAGAGAGAGAAGGTCCAGAAGCCAGTGGATGATACAACAGTCGCACAAAAAGACTGCACGCAATTGGAGAGCCATGGCAAGAGGGTTCAAACTCTCGTAATTACTCTGCACATGGTCAAGAGAGAGAAAATAAAGGAGGTATACGATGAGCTCCCCTCCGGGCACCAAGGCACGGCTGGGGACGCTCCTTCCAGCAGGAGCAAGGCCGTTACCGGCCCACCGGAAAAGATGCCCCTTATCAGCAGCTTCAAACAGCGGGATGCATCTCAAACCCCGGTCAAGAAAACTATCAGGTTCAACTTCCAAAACCTGAACACTTTCGTCAAAATTCGTGAGCTGTACTGTGCCTACGACTACTGCAAGTATGGCTTCCCTCTCTCCAGCATTCGTCCTGAGCTGAAAAGCCTAAAGGAGAGAGCAGTGGAGCCACAGGAAGAGCCAACAAAGGAAGCAGTAAACAAACTGCCACAGGCTCAGAAAACAGTAGCAGAGGAAGCAACAGATTCAGCCAACAAAATCAATGAGCCACAACATCTCACAGGGATCCTCAAGAAAGGAAAGACGGCCAGCACCGCTCATAAATGTGTGCGCTTTAACTTCCAGAACCTGAACACTTTCGTCAAGGATCGTGAGCTGTACTGTGGCTACGACTACTTCAGGTATGGCTTCCGTCTCTCCAGCATTCGTCCTGAGCTGGACAGGCGAAAGGAGAGAACAGTGAAGCCACAGAAAGGGTCAGCAAAGGACGCGGTAAAGAAACACAACGCACGACACCAGCAAACAGTTGGAGCAGCTCGCTGTGCACAAATGAATACCACTACTGAAGGGAAGTCTCCTAAAGGTATCCTGAAGAAAGAAAAGATGCCACGGTCCACCTGTCCAAGACACGTGCCCTTCAACCTTGGTAACCTCCGCGCCCCCGTTAAGGAACGTGAGGTGTACCGTGGCCACGACACCTTCAGATACGCCGCGCCGCTCCAAGTCACTCAGCCTCCCAACTTTACCTCGAGGCCTCACCAGCAGCCCGTTAGATCCGCCTCTAACTCGCTGCGTGGCGCACCTCGGCACCTCGAGAGGCCGGCACAGCGGAGCAACGACTCCTTCCAGCAAAACAGTGGCTGGTATGCTGCACACAACTACACCAACAGCCGCCACTCACAGCACCGCCAGCACAACGCCAGCAGCCACGTCCCGCCAAGATACGAAACAAGGCATTTCTACGAGGGACAGACACATCGGGGCACCAACTCCCGCAGCAGAAGTCGCGCCAAGAGAGGCGCAAAGCCGAGTGGTGGCGAGTTTCTGTGAGCACCGGGCGAGTACACAGCGTCGTGATCAAACTCAAATGTTCAACGACGTACAGGTGACGTACATTCCGGGTGCATTTCTCAACACCCGCTGAACAGTAACTGTCGCTGACTGGTGATAACAGAGACTGAGGAGTGCCAAGAAGCACCACAATCACACTGAGAGGAACGGCTCGCCAGCTGACTAAAATCACCATGCAGAGGAACGCATCCCATGGAACGGTGCCACTTCAACGGAACAAATTGTTCATGAGTGTCGCATCTGTGGGGAGTGTTTGGACGCATGTGTGTGCTTACATTTCTTATCTTATATTTCAAATGAAAAAATAGAAAATATTGTCTTACAAAAAACCTTAGGCAGGGATAGTGGGGTCGTGTTGCACCTCAGAACAAGAAACGTTATGTAAGGAGTTGTCTGAACGACCACCTGTTTTAAAACTATATTTAAATGAAAGATATTAGAATGCTCTTGCCTGTATGCTTAGAAGGAAGTAGAAGAGGAAGAGGAAGTGATTGAAAGAGTAGATTGAGATAGACGTGGGAGAGAAAAGATGTAAAAGCATAATTAAGAAAAAATGAGAGGGAAGAGAAAAAAAGAGAAAAGATAAAAAGCAAAATTAGGAATAGGATAAAGAGGAGGAAGAAGAGCGTGAGGACTGGAAGGAAGTAGAAGAGGAAAAGGAAGAAGGAAAACGGAGAATCAAAAAAAGAAAATCAATGGGAAACCGTTAAATTTGAGCAGAATGTAAAACGAAGAACGTCAGAAAAAAACAATAAAAAATGAGGAGAAAAAAGTAATGAAAGACGAAAAGGGAAAAAAAGGAAAAAATTGAAAAAAACGATGAATAGAAAAAACTGAAAGATGAAAAAGGAAAAAAAAGATGAAAACGTAGAATTAAAACTGGGAGAGAATGAACATAAGCAGGAGTAAATTAGAAGATAGGTGAGCGGAATAAAAGAAGACTAGACAAAAAAGAGAGACAGAGAGAGAGAGAGATTCAGCAGATGGCAGTAAGAATCAGAATCAGAATCAGAATGCTTTATTCCATTAAAGTACAATGTACAATGGCTTTTCTCTTAATTACTAAATACTTTACATGTAGTACAGATATCATATATAAGACTTTCTTTAACTAATCTTTTATCTTAATTACTAAATATTTACATGGGATATCATATATAGGAACTTGCTAGATATAATACATATGTACGAGATAAGTGTATATTATGTCCTTCACGCGTTCTTTAGCAAAAGCCTCCTTGAAGAGCGTGAATAGTTAGGGCTTTCTTGAAGCTCGTGAGTGACGGGAGTTCTTTTATATTAGGGGGGAGCTTGTTCCATGCTCTTGGTCCACTTACTAATAGTGACCGCGCACCATTGTCTGTTCTCACTCTTGGGATAAATAGGTCTCCGTTTTGTCTCGTTACAAGTTCGTTAATTTGTGTTACATATGGTAAGTTTAGTAGCCACTCAGGATAATATTTATGGGTCACTTTATACACCATTATGCACTGATCGAATTTCACTTTTACTTTCATCTTTATCCACTTTAGTTCTTGTAACACAGGAGTAGCACGGTCGCGTCTTTTGTAGCCCCCAGCAGCAACTTTGGTAGCGAAGTTTTGCAGTTTTTGCACTCGCTGCATGAGGGTCTCATTGGTGTTGCCCCATATTTTTAGTCCGTAATTGATTAGACTTAACACTAGTGTCTTGATAACAATCACTCTGGTGTCCTTATCAAATATGTCCTTAATTCTGTTTATGAACATTATAACCCCTATTACTTTTTTGTTGAGTTGATGTATGTGTGTGTCGAACGTCATGTACTTGTCAAAGTAAACACCCAATATTTTAACATGTTTGCTTATTGGTATATCACTTCCGTCAAAGTTGATGGTCATATCATCTGGTAAGCTCGATAACAGTTGCCGTGTGCCGATAAATATAAATTGGGTTTTGTTAGAATTCAACATAAGGCCACTTTTTAGGAAGTAAGTCTTGGCATTCGACAGTGTTACTTTAGCTCTGGTTATTAGCTGGTCTATGTTATTAATGTTGTCACTGTGGATAAACTGTGTGTCATCTGCGTACTGAACCAGTATACAGTCGCTGATGTGATCTGAGATATCATTAACAAAAATAGTGAAAAGAATAGGGCCAAGGATAGAGCCTTGTGGGACTCCATGTGTTATTAAGGATTTGGGTGATATGTGATTGTTTAGCCGGACTGATTGAGTTCTGTTTGATAGGTAGTCTTGGATCCAGAAAGGGTCTATACGTAGTTTAAGGCATCGCTGCAGTAAAATGTCGTGGTTAACACTGTCGAATGCCTTCGATAAGTCACATAAAGTTATCAGAGTAATTCTCTTGTTATCTAGGTTACTATATACATTATTGGATATTACTGTGAGAGCAGTTTCAGTAGATAGCTCCGGCCTGAATCCGTGTTGAGAGTTAGAAAGTAAAGCATTCCCTTCTAGGTGGTCAGAAAGTTGCTTAGCTACAATTTTTTCTAAGACCTTTGATATTACAGGGAGGAGAGATATAGGTCTGTAATTGGAGTTGATATTACTATCCCCTCCTTTAAAAATCGGGACAACAATGGCATGTTTCCATGGGGTGGGAAATTTACCTGTAGCTATTGAGGTGTTGAATATGCATGTTAGGTAGAAGGCTGTAACAAAAAGGCTGTCTTTATGAAATTTAAAGAAATGCCATCGCTACCTACAGCTTTGGTCTCCTTTAGTTTGGATATCGTTAGAATTACAGTCTCAACATCAACTGGTTTAGGTCTGAAGAAGTTATTTGTGTCTAAGTTATCAATAGTGTCATGAGTTACTCGTACGTTGTCTGAGTTAGTATTATTGTTAGTAGAGTCATTTTTGCACCTCTCAAAAGTTTCTCTTCCTACGTTAGCAAAGTAGTTGTTAAAATCCTCCGCCTTGTCATTAATATCTTCGTTAGTGATGATGTTGTTATTAGGTTTATTGTTAGGCACTATACCTCTAATATTACTCCACATTTGTGACGAGTTGCCTTTACTTTGGCGGAATTCATCATGATAGTATGTCGTTTTTGCCTTGTGGAGCTTATCCTTAACGCGTTTCTTTTCTTCTTTATATTTGTTGTAAAGTTGTGTGTTGTGTCGATCTAATTTTAGCTGGCCTTGTAAGCTATCCCTGTACTTCATGTTATCTCTTACTTCTTTGTCAATCCAGGGAGCAGGTGGTCTATTTATATATTTAGTCGTCATTGGGGCAACTTGATCTAGGCAAGAATTGAATATTGTGTTAAGTATATTCACCTGTTCGTCAATGTCATCAGTTAACGTGATACTATTTAAGCAGTCTGAGCTGGTTAGCAATGCTTCACAGAAGTTATCTTTATTGTATGTGGCCATGCTTCTGAAAGTTTTCTTTATTTTTGTCCGTTTGGGTTTGCTGATGTCGATTTTTGAGATAATCATGTCGTGATCTGCGATAGTACTGGGAAGGCAATCAGAGGTAACAATACTTTCTTTTTTGTTTGTGATTAGGACATCAAGTAGTGTGGCAGACTGGGGGGTGACACGTGTTGGTTTACTTATTACTTGGAATAAACCGCAAGCTTCAATTATTTTCTGCAGGTTGCTGTTGTTAACTAGAAGGTTATCGTTAAGATCGCCGAACACATACATGGGTTTCTTTCTTAGGTTAACGTGCTTGAAGACTTCCATTAGATAATCATATGAGGTAGCGGGGGCTTTGGGATGTCTGTATAAGCATCCTACAATGATTGATGGCAGTTTTCTGCTTTGAACTGTGATCCATATGTTTTCGATTCCAGTACAGGGTTCAACATCTGGTGTAATGATCTTGGAGCTTAGATTATCCTTAACATAAAGACACACTCCACCTCCGCGACCCTTATCGTGTCGAAATAAATTGTAACCTGGTATTATTATTAGTGAGTCAGGTGTTTGTTGATGAAGCCAAGTCTCACTAACACAGAGAATGTCAATATCACGGTCATATAATAGTAATTTTATTTCCTCGAAGCTAGATAGAAGAGACTGGGCATTGATGTGTTCTATGGAGAGACCGTCCTTAGCTTTACTATAATGTTCAACGGCAACGTCTTCTTCGCCAATGACCTATCCTCTGTAGAAGTTACATAGTCTATTTTTGTGGCCTAATTGGTAACATGTTGTGCACCGTATTTTATGGTCAAACCTGCATGTGTTTTGCGTGTGGTTTGTTTCCCCACAGTTGTAGCACGCTCCTCTTCTGCGTGGCCATGGTTGCGGTGGTGGTGATGGTGTGGAGCTCTGGGTGTGGGGGTGGGGGTGGCTTCTAGTCCATCCATGGGAGAGATGCTGTTGAGAGTTGTCATATCGGAGGTGGGAGGTCGGGTAGTGAGGGTTAGTGCCCCTCCTATCGTCAGGTGTGGGACCAGTTGTTGTCAGGTTACTGTCCCGCCTTCCGTGACCCCCATGAGGGTATGGGTGGGGGTGGCTCGGAGGATTAAGGTCACTGTTCCACCTTCCGTGGTTCCCAGCAGGGTGAGGATGGGGGTGGCGAGAAGGATTAGAGTAGGTGCGCCGCCCCGCCCTTCTCCATCCGTCGCTGTCCACCTGGCGTGCTGGTGAGGTGGGGGTGGGGGGGTGGCCAGGTGTCCTCTGTGTTTGCTTGTTAGGATGTTTGTGGAGGTAGTGTGGCTGGAGATGTTTTTTGAGATTTTCCTTGTTAATGTGTCCCTGGAGAGGCGTACACTGGCCAGCCATGGCACGAAGTAGTCTTGTGGCCCCTAGTCTGATAAGCATGGATCCTTGGTGCTGGCCATAAGCGTAGTAGCAATCCTCATCAATGTTACCATCCCCCAGCCTGAATAGCGGGTCAGGGTTTATAATGGGTATTTCATTTTCATTACCCCATTTTTGTAGGTGTTCATTGAAGTCATTTATTTTGGCCTGCAATGTATCACTCTGCAGGCTTGGCACCAGCTGACTAACATAGATGTCCATGTTTTCGTTTTTCGTTTTTAGTTCACTGATCAAGGCTCCGAGGTTATCCAGGGCTACTGTGTACTCGGATCTTTCCAGAATGTCAAAAAGGCCAGCGTAGATTATGCAAGTGGCGGGACACCAGGAGAGTTTTTCTTTCACCCAGCAGCTCATGAGATCATAGTTTGCCTCCCCTAATGTTCTCACACTCCAGCTGTCTGATAAATCGGATACCTGGATGTTGCTGAGATTGACGTCACCAAGAATTAGATGTTTTTTCACTGGAGAGTCATGATTAGGCTGTGTTGTCTGATGCACATCACTTGTATTACCACTTGCCTGTGTGTTTTCACTCGCTTTTTCCTCCAGATCACTGATACGGTGGTTTAGGCTAGTTAGGCTCACCGTATTTCTGACCTCAGTATTAACGTCACTATGACCTCCTCTACTTATGATCCTTTCAAGTTTAGTTAGGCGTTCATCCAAATGATGGAAACAGGTGTTCATTTTCTTTATTTCCTCGTATGAGTGTTCGATTTCGTTGTTCATACTTTGCAGCATTCCGTGCAGTTTATGTATTTCACACTCCAGTTTCTTGTGATTCACTGTAGGTTCTTGAGGGTCATTACTTGAGTTTGAGTTACTGCCATGTGAGAGAACATTGTCACGATCACTGCCCTGAGATGCTACACTTTCACTTTCGCTGTTGAGAGATGCAGGACTTTTGTCACGATCACTGCCCTGAGATGCTGCACTGACGGGTTCACTACTGGGGTACCCAGCACGTTCACTTTCACTTTCGCTGTTGAGAGATGCAGGACTTTTGTCACGATCACTGCTCTGAGATGCTGCACAGATGGATTCACTACGGGGGTACACAGCACGTTCACTTTCACTTTCGCTGTTGAGAGATGCTGAACTTCTGCGTTCACAAGAATGATTGTTAACACTACAGCGTTTGTTGGTTGTCGATGTGCTGCACGGTGAAGGAGCTCCGTCGCTGTGGTTTGCCATTATCATTTCCACGAGCTGATCTTTGTTGGCCCACACATTTGTTAGTCCTATATTGCGGCAGTGTTTCTGCAGTTGCACTTTGGTGAGGTTGTGAAGGTATTCTGTGGTAGGATTTGCCATGGAAGGTTCATTCTTGTTTTCCACACGTGTTGTCTCGAGTGCAGAGGTAGACGAATCCATGTTGCTTGCTGATGATGGTATTAGAGATGATGGTATTGCAGTATGCATCTTTATTAAACACTGACACGTATGTTGTCGCGTTGCTCTAGTGTGTTATCCCTGAGTAGTGAGGTTTGAAGGATTTGGAGCACATGTCCCGCGGCTAGCGCGGCGCGGAGCGACCACTACCTCTCCCTACGGCGGTCAGAGAGAGAGAGAGAGAGAGAGAGAGAGAGAGGAAAACAAAGAGATAATCAGAAAATGGAGGAGGAGGAGGAGGAGACAGAGGAGGAGGAGGAGGAGGAGACAGAGGAGGAGGAGGAGATGGAAGCAGAAACATGGAAACATGGACTACCAGGCAGCAGAAAGCCTGTTGGCTCTTTACTAGGCTGCCTGCGCTCAGTGATTCAATCAATCCGTTTGCCATAGGAGTGGCTTGCAGGGAAGGATTAAAGCACTTGTGTATCTACTCTTGGGAACGTTCAGTTCACTCCCGATGCAGCAAAGTGGCGATCAATGCGTTTCTTGAAGGAGTTGATGGTCTCTGCGCTAACCACTTCTGCAGGAAGGCTGTTCCAGTGGCGAACAACTCTATTCGAGAAATAACTCCTGCCGATGTCGGTACTGAATTGTTTTTCCGTTGTTTCTTGTTCTCAGGTTGGTTTGTAGCGTGAAGAGTTTGGAGTGATCAACGTTGCTGAGCTTGTTCAGGTACTTAAAGACTTGTATCATGTCTCCCCGCAGGCGTCTCTTTTCCAACGTGAAGAGGTTGAG
This sequence comes from Eriocheir sinensis, assembly GCF_024679095.1. NCBI lineage: Eukaryota > Metazoa > Arthropoda > Malacostraca > Decapoda > Varunidae > Eriocheir > Eriocheir sinensis. The sequence goes on along the minus strand of NW_026110913.1, from coordinate 10,140 downwards.
TCGCTCGAGTCGCTCTTCATAGGGCTTCGTCCTCAGTGATGGTATCATCTTCGTGGCGCAGCGCTGTACTCTCTCAAGTAATTCAATGTCTTTCCTGTAATTAGGAGACCAGAATTGCACGGCGTATTCCAGGTGGGGCCTTACCAGCGAATTATACAAGGATAACATAACTCCCGGCGTCTTGTATTCGAAGTTCCTCGCTATGAACCCAAGCACTGAATTAGATTTCTTACAGGCGGACTTGCAGTGTTTTCTTTGTTTCAAGTCACTGCTGATGGTGACCCCGAGGTCTCTTTCTTCTTGCACTACATGTAATGGTTCGCCACCCATGTGGTATGTGTGGTAGCTGTTTCTGGATCCGATATGCATTACTTTACATTTGGTAGTGTTGAAGGACATCTGCCATTTTTCTGACCACCGAGTGATCTGGTCCAGGTCTCTCTGGATAATTTCGCAGTCTGCCGTCGTGAGGGCCTTCCCACCCACCTTTGTGTCGTCGGCAAATTTTGAAAGATTGGATTTTAATCCTAGTCCTAGGTCGTTGATATATATGATGAAGAGTATGGGTCCCAACACTGACCCCTGTGGCACTCCACTTGTGACCGAGAGCAGCTCGGGGAGGAGGAGGAGGATAAATCAGAGAGAAAGAAAGACGGGAAAACCCAAACCCTAAGGAAGGGCAAGGAAGGGAAGGGAAGGGAAGGGAAGGGAAAGGAAGGGATGGGAAGGGAAGGGAAGGGAAGGGTAAGGAGGGAAAGGGAGGGGTAGGGAAGGGAAGAGGAAGGAATGTTTGGAAAGAAAAGGGTGAGGAAGGGAAGAGAAGGATAGGGTAGGGAAGGGGAGGGAAGGGTAAGGAGGGAACGGGAGGGGTAGGGAAGGGAAGAGGAAGGAATATTTGGAAAGAAAAGGGTGAGGAAGGGAAGAGAAGGGTAGGGAAGGGAAGGGAAGGGTAAGGAAGGGAAGGGAAGGGAAGGGTATGGAGGGTAAGGGAGGGGTAGGGAAGGGAAGAGGAAGGAATATTTGGAAAGAAAAGGGTGAGGAAGGGAAGAAACGGGTAGGGAAGGGAAGGGAAGGGAAGGGAAGGGTAAGGAAGGGAAGGGAAGGGAAGGGAAGGGTATGGAGGGGTAGGGAAGGGAAGAGGAAGGAATGTTTGGAAAGAAAAGGGTGAGGAAGGGAAGAGAAGGGTAAGGAAGGGAAGGGAAGGGAAGGGAAGGGTATGGAGGGGAAGGGAGGGGTAGTGAAGGGAAGAGGAAGGAATGTTTGGAAAGAAAAGGGTGAGGAAGGGAAGAGAAGGGTAAGGAAGGGAAGGGAAGGGAAGGGTATGGAGGGGAAGGGAGAGGTAGTGAGGGGAAGAGGAAGGAATGTTTGGAAAGAAAAGGGTGAGGAAGGGAAGAGAAGGGTAAGGAAGGGAAGGGAAGGGAAGGGAAGGGTAAGGAAGGGAAGGGAAGGGAAGGGTATGGAGGGGAAGGGAGGGGTAGGGAAGGGAAGAGGTAGGAATGTTTGGAAAGAAAAGGGTGAGGAAGGGAAGAGAAGGGTAGGGAAGAAAAGGGAAGGGAAGGGAAGGGTAAGGAAAGGAAGGGAGGGGTAGGGAAGGGTAGGGAAGGAAAGGGAAGGGAAGGGAAGGGTAAGGAAGGGAAGGGAAGGGTAGGGAAGGGAAGGGAAGGGAAGGGAAGGGTAAGGAAGGGAAGGGTAGGGAAGGGAAGGGAAGGGAAGGGTAATGAAGAGAAGGGAAGGGAAGGGAAGGGTATGGAGGGGAAGGGAAGGGAAGAGGAAGGAATGTTTGGAAAGAAAAGGGTGAGGAAGGAAGAGAAGGGTAGGGAAGGAAGGGAAGGAAGGGTAAGGAGGGAAGGAAGGGAAGGAAGGAAGGAAGGAAGGGTAATGAAGAGAAGGAAGGAAGGAAGGTTAAGGAGGGAAGGGAAGGGTAGGGAAGGGAAGAGGAAGGAATGTTTGAAAGAAAAGGGTGAGGAAGGGAAGAGAAGGGTAGGGAAGGGAAGGAAGGAAAGGGAAGGGTAGGGAAGGAAGGAAGGAAGGGAAGGAAGGAAGGAAGGAAGGAAGGAAGGGAAGGAAGGAAGGGAGGGGAAGGAGGGGTAGTGAAGAGGAAGGAATGTTTGGAAAGAAAAGGGTGAGGAAGGGAAGAGAAGGGTAGGGAAGGGAAGGGAAGGGAAGGGTAAGGAAGGTAAGGAAGGGCAGGGAAGGGAAGGGAAGGGAAGGGTAATGAAGAGAAGGGAAGGGAAGGGAAGGAAAGGGAAGGGTAGGGAAGGGAAGGGAAGGGAAGGGAAGGGAAGGGAAGGGAAGTGTAGGGAAGGGAAGGGAAGGGAAGGGAAGGGTATGGAGGGGAAGGGAGGGGTAGTGAAAGGAAGAGGAAGGAATGTTTGGAAAGAAAAGGGTGAGGAAGGGAAGAGAAGGGTAATGAAGGGAAGGGAAGGGAAGGGAAGGGAAGGGAAGGGAAGGGTAAGGAAGGGAAGGGAAGGGAAGGGTATGGAGGGGAAGGGAGGGGTAGTGAAAGGAAGAGGAAGGAATGTTTGGAAAGAAAAGGGTGAGGAAGGGAAGAGAAGGGTAAGGAAGGGAAGGGAAGGGAAGGGAAGGGAAGGGTAAGGAAGGGAAGGGAAGGGAAGGGTATGGAGGGGAAGGGAGGGGTAGGGAAGGGAAGAGGAAGGAATGTTTGGAAAGAAATGGGTGAGGAAGGGAAGAGAAGGGTAGGATAGGGAAGGGAAGAAGGGAAGGGTAAGGAAGGGAAGGGAAGGGAATGGAAGGGCATGGAGGGAAAGGGAGGGGTAGGGAAGGGAAGAGGAAGGAATGTTTGGAAAGAAATGGGTGAGGAAGGGAAGAGAAGGGTAAGGAAGGGAAGGGAATTGAAGGAAGAGGAAGGAAAGGAAGTCTAGTGAAGGGAAGAGGAGGGTAAGTTAGGGAAGGAAAGGGAAGGAAGAGGAAGGAAGTCTAGTGAAGGGAAGAGGAGGGTAAGTTAGGGAAGGAAAGGGAAGGAAGAGGAAGGAAGTCTAGTGAAGGGAGGAGGAGGGTAAGTTAGGGAAGGGAAGGGAGGGATGGCTTAGGGGAGGGAAAGGAAGGGAAGGCAAAGGGAGAGATGGGTAAGGAAGGAAAGGGAAAAAAATACCCCTGGGAATGTCGGGTTCTAATGAGTGTTTTTTTCAGGTTCATGGTACAGATGAAGGGTCAGACTACCACAAGGGTCATAAAACTACCCCTGGAAATATAGGGTTCTAATGAGTGTTTTTTCAGGTTCATGGTACAGATGAAGGGTCAGACGACCACCAGGGTCATAAGACTACCCCTTGAAATATCGGGGTCTAATGAGTGTTTTCTCAGGTTCATGGTGAAGGGTCAGACTACCATCAGGGTCATAAAACTACCCCTTGAAATATCGGGTTCTAATGAGTGTTTTTTTTCAGGTTCTACGCACAAAAGAAGGGTCAGACTACCACCAGGGTCATAAAACTACCCCTGGAAATACTGGGTTCTAATGAGTGTTTTTTCAGGTTCATGGTACATATGAAGGGTCAGACTACCACCAGGGTCATAAGACTACCCCTTGAAATATCGGGTTCTAATGAGTGTTTTCTCAGGTTCATGGTACAGATGAAGGGTCAGACTACCATCAGGGTCATAAAACTACCCCTTGAAATATCGGGTTCTAATGAGTGTTTTTTCAGGTTCTACGCACAAAAGAAGGGTCAGACTACCACCAGGGTCATAAAACTACCCCTGGAAATGTCGGGTTCTAATGAGTGTTTTTTTCAGGTTCATGGTACAGATGAAGGGTCAGACTACCACCAGGGTCATAAAACTACCCCTGGAAATGTCGGGTTCTAATGAGTGTTTTTTTAGGTTCATGGTACAGATGAAGGATCAAACTACCACCAGGGTCATAAAACTACCCCTGGATATCCCCGCACCTCCTTCGAAAGCCTTGCTGTATACGTGTGCCTTGAGCATTGTGGCGTTTAAGAATACGTGCCATTTTCCCCCGCCAGTTCCCCATCCTCGCTCAAACAGTAACCCAGCGCTGCAGAATAGTGACCCTTCACCACTAAGGACATTAAGGTCAAAATGGTAGGCGTGCAAGGGTTAGGGGAATGGTAAGGCAATTTAGCTCCAGTGATATCGCAATAGCCTTCCGGTGATAAAGCTTGTCTTCACGCGACCAAGGAGTGATAGATGTTCCACGTGTTCTCCGAGAAAGGGAGCACCGCTTTCCTACGACGCATTTCCTGTTCCCTCGTGTGTGCGTGGCATTTACAACAATATTGCATATTGTATCCGTATAAGGGGGCGCCACATTCCTACGACGCATTTCCTGAATTGTGTGGATCTGCTGCACGGGCGGGGGATTCATAACTGATCTCCACAGACTTTCTTGGTGTAGTCTATAAAGTCAGAGATTATCCCAATCTAAGAATGATGTCACACAATGGTTGTTTTGCTCACCGAGGCTACAAACTATTAGCGTCACCAGATGTTGCACAGTTGCAGACGGGTAAATTTGTGTACAATGCCTTAAATTCATAATAGGATGATTGTGGATTTCGATGTTACTCGGAATTTTCCTAACAGAAGATCTCATAATCTTAAAAACCCATTTTGTGGGATGCCTCTTGCACGAAAACGAGTTATTTACAGAGGCACGAGGTCTTGACACCATGGCATAAGAACGGCAAATACTGTGTCGTTTTTAGGTAAGAGTTAAGTAAGGGAAAGGAAGAGAAAGGAATGTGTGGTGAGAAAAGAGTGAGAAAGGCAAGAGAAGGGTAGGAAGGGAAAGGAAGGGAATGGTAAGGAGAGGAAGCAGAAGGAAGGTTAGTGAAGGGAAGAGGAGGGTAGGCTAGGGAAGGGAAGGGCAGGGAGGCTTACAGGGGAAGGTAAAGAAGGGAAGACAAAGGGAGAGATGGGTAGGAAGGAAGGAAAAAAACTACCCTTGGAAATTGTTGGCTTGTTGGCTTCAATTGTGAGCGTGTATGTGAATTCTTATATGCATGTATATGCATGCATGCTTATATGCATGTGCTTGCATGTATCTCGTGATGTGCTCTGCCATGAGGTATGTATACGTGTGCCTGCAAGGCTTTGTATGCTGATGTGGACAGGTAGATTTATGAAAGGCAAATACAACTGTATATATAATTACTGTTGTAGGCCCTTTTTTTTTCTCTCTCTCTCTCTCTCTCTCTCTCTCTCTCTCTCTCTCTCTCTCTCTCTCTCTCTCTCTCTCTCTCTCTCTCTCTCTCTCTCTAAGTCAAAGGCAGTCAGTCAAAGGCAGTCAAATTCATTCAAAGTCAGGTAGTTAAAGTCCGTCAGTCAGTCATTAAAGTTTGTCAGTCAAAGTTTGTCAGCCATAGCATGTCAGTCATGATCTCTCAGTCAATCATTCAAGGTCAGTCAAATCAGTCAAAGTCAATCGTTCAATGAAAATTAGTCAGTCAATCAGTCAGTCACTCAGTCAAAGCTATTCATTCATTCAGTCAGTTAGAGTCAGTCAAAGTCAATCAGTCAATCAAAGTCAATCAGTCAGTCAGTCAATCAGTCAGTCAGTCAGTCAATCAGATTCAGTTAGTCGAAGTCAGTCAGTCAATCAGTCAGTTAAAGTCAGTCACTCAAAGGTAGTCAGTCAGTCGAAGTCAGTCTGTCATTCAGTCAGTCAGTTAGTCGGATTCAATCAGTCACTCAGTCAGTCGAAGTCAGTCTAGTCAGTCAATCAGTCATTAAAGTCAACCAGTCAGTCACTTAAAGTCAGTCAGTCAAAGTCAGTCAGTCAGTTTAAGTCAGTCAGTCAAAGTCAGTCAGTCAGTCATCCAAAGCCAGTCAGATAGTCAAAGTCAGTCAGACAGTCAAAGTTAGTCAGTCAGTCAGTAAGTCAGTCAAAGTTAGTCAGTCAATCAGTCTATCAAAGTCATCAGTCAGCCAGTTAAAGTCAGTCAGTCAGTCTATCAAAGTCATCAGTCAGGCAAAGTCAGTCAATCAGTCAGTCAGTCAGTCAGTCAGTCAGATTCAGTCAGTCAGTCAGTCAGTTAGAGTCAGTCAGTCAGTCAGTCCGTCGAAGTCAGTCAGTTAATCAGTTAAAGTCAGTCACTCAAAGTCAGTCAGTCAGTCAAAGTCAGTCAGTCACTCAGTCAGTCAGAGTCAGTCAGTCAATCAATCAAAGTCAGTCAGTCAGTGTATATCAGTCAGTCAAAGACAGTCAGTCACAGTCAATCAGTCAGTCAAAGTCAGTCAGTTAGTCAGTCAGTCCAATTCAGTCAGTTAATCAAAGTCAGTCAGTCAATCAGTCTATCAAAGTCATCAGTCAGTCAAAGTAAGTCAATCAGTCAAAGTCAGTCAATCTGTCAGTCAGTCGGTCAGAGTCAGTCAGTCAGTCATTCAAAGTTAGTCAGTCAGTAAGTAGGTCAGTCAATATCAGTCAGTCAGTCAGTCTGTCTGCGTCTCTCTCTCTCTCTCTCTCTCTCTCTCTCTCTCTCTCTCTTCAATATTATCTCAGCTAAAATTAAGTCCTCACTCTACAGAAACAGAATGCGAGAAAAGAGCAATGTCCATAGATGTGCAGACTAGGCTATTTCCTAGGCAGTGGACTAAGCAGACTACGGGCTAGGCTACCTTATTCTTTTACACACATCCCAGAACAATGTTTTGATTTCCTTCATTTACTCATTTTAGTTCATAAGTTTATTACATTGAATAAAAAAAATAATAGTTTTATGTTAACCTGGTGGTAGTTGCACTTCTGAAGCCATCGCCCTTGTTGCGTTTCTTCGCCAGTACTCGCTTCCATTTATCTTCTTTTCGACTTATTTTCCTTCCTCTTGAATGAGCGGCTTTCTGACCAACATAATTTTCTTCTCCGGAGCTCATAACAGAAAAAAAAAAAAAAAAAATCACAAAACCTTGTGAAAAATTGTACCAACGTGAATCTGACGGACGCCAGGATGGTGCCGTGCGCTGACTGGAGAGCTGGGCCGATAACCTGCACGCTACCGGCTGGGAGCTTGCCATGTTCTTCCACGCATTTAAAGGCGGCTTTACACCTGGCAATTCCTAGTCGGCAATACAGGCGCGGCAATACAGTTTTCTGCAGCTGAGCGCGTCCGTCTTGTATTGCCGACTGCAGGAATTGCCAGGTGTTAAGGCGGCTTTACACCTGGCAATTCCTAGTCGGCAATACAGCCACGACGATCTAGCGGTTAGACCGGCTGTGTGCTCTCGGGAGCAAGTACGTTCACACGTGGGAGGAGCCGCCGGGAGCATCAGGACGTGAACTGCTAGTAAATGCAAGGGCATGAATTCATCCCAGACACCCCAAAAGGCTACTACCATATCTTAAAACCACAATGAGTTTGGTCTATTAGCCTAATATTGTAGAAATACTTTAAGTAAACGAGTTTTACCTTCAGTAGAACTGATTGATTGATTGTTCATTGTTGCATTTAACAACAAAGGAGAAGGGAGGAACATGCCATCCCAGGCATTACATAGTGTGATTATATAATACACGGAAATAATCGTTCCTTACCTCCTTCGATATCTCGCAAAGAGACAAACATTTCTCGGATGTTGCTGCCACTCTCTCAAAAGTTGTTTTGCGTAGACTCAGCTTCTCCTACAGCTTATCTCGTGGCTCCCACAAGTACCTATGCTGCCTCACTTCTTCTAGTAATGCCACCTCGGCCTCCCGGCTCCAAATCTTGTTGTCTGTATCTGCCATTTCTTGTTTTATTGGCGCCGACATGTTGTACGCAGGCGCCAGTCGGCAATACAAGACGGACGCGCTCAGCTGCTGAAAACTTGCCGCGAGAAGGGCTCCCAGACCCAGACCCAGACCAAAAAAGCTGCCGCGCCTGTATTGCCGACTAGGAATTGCCAGGTGTAAAGTCGCCTTAAATTACGATAGTGCGAGGCAAACCAGCTGTGACGCGGAAAGCCATTCATAAAGAGTGCTTTGACTCTAAGCTGACTTCCCTAAACTAAATATCCTTCTGACTTTATAAAAGGCAGAAAACTGAGGAATATTATGATCTTGAAAACTCGCCACAGTCCGAGATGGCGCTTACCATGTTCTGCTGCGCAGCTCCTCATGTATATATATATATATATATATATATATATATATATATATATATATATATATATATATATATATATATATATATATATATATATATATATATATATATATATATATATATATATATATATATATATATATATATATATATATATATATATATATATATATATATATATATATATATATATATATATATATATATATATATATATATATATATATATATATATATATATATATATATATATATATATATATATATATATATATATATATATATATATATATATATATATATAAGTGGGTACATAAACTACATAATTTTGGCAGAGATATGTATTGGGGAGCGAGGAGGCGTGACCACGCCAATTATTTATAACAATCGAACTGGCTGAAAATGGACAAGAAGATAATTTTTGATGTTGCTGTCACTGTATACGTATAAGATAAAATGTCAGATGTCTCCAGAGTGGTTCCTGCACTTGCCTTCCACAACTGAGGTGACATAGAGTAGGTACACAGCAGGACACCCTACATGTTCCCCGCACCAACACCCTGCATGAGGGACACGTCTGTTCCTAGTGTAGAACCCAGGCTATGGACCGCTCTCCCGCACCATGTCACACACTCAAATACTATCCACTTGTTCAGACAAAGACTAAAGAACTTCTTACTTAATAATGACAAATATCAACTAGGATTCTACTGATGCCACGCTCACGCTATTTTGATATTGATTTGTATATAGTTTAGTAAACTTTTAGCTTAAATCTTACTTTGATATATATGTTATCTGGTGATACCTGTAATGCACAGAAAAGCCTTTCTCTCTCTCTCTCTCTCTCTCTCCCTCAGTATTCAATCAGCACCAACTCTATAAATACCCCAGAGAATTAACACTTCCTACACTCCTTTCCCTCACCTCACCTAAGCCCCCCCACCCTCGCTCACCTCACATCCCTTTTGCTCCTCCTCATCCCCTAGAGGATTAGCCTGTAGTGACCCTCTAAATTTTACATTTTCTATTACTCATCACGCTCTCTTTCTTTTCTCTCATTTTCAACACATACTATTCCATTTCATCTATTACATATATTCATCACACATTAATTTCTATTCTTACGAGTCACTACATATTATAAATGTATATAATCATTCTTATTATTATAAAACGGAACTATTGCTATCCTGGTGCTGGGATCGACGATATAACTGCTGCTCTTGAGGAGATCTCCTCCCAGGTTACTAATGATTCACTGTTTGTTATTCACACAGGTACGAACGACGTCACCACGACCCGGTCTGAGGAACTCCTGGAGAAGTACCGTAGGCTCATCCAGCAGTATAAGTCTAAATCCCCTAACATTTTGATTTCAGGAGTTCTACCACGGACTTGGGCGGAGAGCGACTTTTTCAGTAAGGCCTTCAGCCTAAACAACCGCTTACAGACTCTTTGTAGGGAGCTTGACGTGGAGTTCTTCAACGCATGGGGCAATTTCAATGGACAAAGTGAGCTCTTCCACAGGGACGGATTGCACCGTTCTCCCATCGGGGCAGCCAGATTCGGAAGGCTCCTCAACGATGCAGTACGTGTCATCCGAGCAAAAAACGAGTCACAGCCACGTCCCTCCACCCCGCCCGTGTATAGACGCCGTGCATCACAACAAACCCGTAACCGTGATCCCGCAAGTACCACCACCTCTATTACCAAGCCTCTAGATAACTTGAAAATCCTTAGTTTCAATGCGCGTAGCCTAAGCAACAAATTTGATGAACTGAGATGTCTTGCTCTAACAGAAAATTTTGACATAATTGCTATAACCGAAACATTTATCGACACCACAAATAATGATTTAAGTTCCGAATACAACATAGATGGCTACAGACTCTTCAACAAACATCGTGTAAACCGTAGAGGCGGTGGCGTCGCCCTTTATGTCAAAAGCTATTTGCAACCCACTGACAAAACACCGGGAAACAGTAACGTTGAACATTTGTGCGTGCGAGTAAACATTGCAAAAGTCAATTTAAATATATCTGTCACCTACAGACCTCCCGGACAATCACTC